>NC_134141.1:76720000-77020000 GCF_033958435.1 Carettochelys insculpta
ACATATCCAACCTATCACTTCTTTTCTTGAAAGATCAGTGTGACCTGGTTGGAAAAGACCACACCCAGCGCAAGGCAAGTGCACCTGCCTCCCTTAGGCAATAAGAGAGTGTGCATGCAACTCTCGACATTGTTCTTCCCAACCTGTTTCTATTTGTTCACCTTTCGTCACAAGGCAACATGGCCTAATGACCAGTGTCCATAAACCTACCCTTATTCACTGGCCAGAGTCAATAACTGTGCCCAGTCCACACGGCTATGCAGCCCACTGGCCAAACAGTAACCTCACCCCAGTTCGCAGGGCTATGCGGCCCAGTAATTAGAGGCAGGAAACAAGGGATGAAGTTATATCCCCTGGCACAAGGATCCAGGTCCTCCCTCTCCCTGAAAACCAGTCCAGAGTACTATTAGTGGCTGTAGCTCAAGCCACTGAGTCAATGGGGAAAAGCTCCAACCAGACGTGTTGGCTACATCTAAACAAGTATTCCTTATACCTCATTTTTTCAGGAATAAAGGTCTGTTGATAAAGAGGGGTTTTGCCGACAGAATCCCATCTACACAGCTGGTTTTTATTCACAAAATCTCTCCAAACAATGTGATCACATGAGATTGTGCAACTGAAGCGCAAAATTTGTAAATCAGTGCTTCATTTGCAGTGTCAGGTTCCCTCATTTTCATTCCTCTCTCATGAAAGGAATGGCATGTAGACGTAGCCACTGACTCCTGGTTTTGGGTCACTCACCAGTTAGTTCTTGCCTTTCTCTGGGCTACTTCCTGCCACTGTCCCACAGCTGCAGAGCAGGCCTCCATCTTACCTCCCTAGTCTGTCGGCTGCCTCTTGTTTTATGTCTCCGAACCCTATGAGGCTTCTGGAAGTGTCTTGCCTTCAGGCTGGGTTGCAGCATCTGTGACCCTGGGTGTCTGTGGAGGCTTGTCTGGAGCAGGCAGTACACACCCTTCTTCTCCACCAGTCAGCCCCAACTGAGCTGAGCTGCTTCTCTTTTATACCAGTGCACCTGGAGCATGCCCAGTAAGATGGAAAGGCTGGGAGATGCAGGATTAACTCTCTCTCACCCAGTGTGGGCCACCTTCCAGAAGCTCTGCAGGTGGCTCGCCCCTACCCTCAGCCAACAGGACACCCACATAAGATCAGCCACCCCCTTGCAGTAGCTCATAGCCATCATGAAAGCTCACTATGCTGGACAGCTACTGATCAGTTGGCAACTAGTTTGGCATGGAAATCCTCAGTCAGGGTTGTGCTCTTTACGGGGGGTGGGGGGGGATGTACAAAATGGGAGGGAATGAGAAGAGAATCTGGGAGTCTCAGGGATGGGGCTGAGTGTGGCACTTGCCTCCTACATGTTAAGAAGCATCTCTGCTGCCCATGCAATCCACACAGTGTCTTCCTGGAGCACCATCTCAGCCCAGGGTTCCCTCCACTACTCTCAGCTGGTGACCAGCTCCCAGCACTCCTCCTAAATTCCCTGGACAAGGGACTGCAGGCGGGTTGTCTGCTCCTGTATCAGTTCATCCCCGGTGCACTTCTGCCTGCAGATCCCTCACAACAAGGTAGATGGTGTGTGAGGGGGAGAGGGGACACACTGATGTTGCAGTCGGCTCAGCTGTGGAAAAAGGTAACAATGGCAGTCAGCCCAGGAGACACTGTGTATGATGCCCAGCCCTGATCCCTGAGCTGACAACACAGGCCTTGGTTCCGATGATAATGATGCGCTTCAGGCAAGGCCAGATGTTGCTTGGACAGTGGGCGCTTGCCAGTCGGGGAACAAACATCCCTGAGGAGCATCACAACATCCATGGTCCAGGGACAGGCAGGCATGGGAGGGGTCTGCAGGCAGAACAGGGGATGATGTGGTTCTGCATCTGCTGTGACCTGCAAGGGCAGGACCCAGCTGTCAGACCATCCCACATGGACAGAATGTGTATCTCTGCCTGCTGGATGGGGGTTGGAGGGAGGTATGTGTGAGCAGCAGGTGTCACTTGCCAGAGGGCGGGGGGGCAGCTATCAGGTTTCCTTCCTCATCCTTCCCCCTCAACAGGTTCCCATGCACACGACCAATTGTCTCCACATCACCAGGCTTGACTGGGAGCAAATGTTGCTTGAATGAGGGCATGAGAGCAGCACTGCTGTGCTTCCCTGACACCAGGCTACTCAATAGTGGCTTGTCATAGAACAACGCCCTACCACAGCATCTAGAATGGAGCAGGCCCCTCCAGGAATCCTGTGGGCAGAACCAAGACGTCCCTGTGTGAGAGCATCAGGAAGTTGAATGCTCCGGACTGGCACTCCATGTGCAGACAGGTGGATGAGCTGTTTATGTGATCCCTGGGCCAAGTGGTGAAGGAAGGGAGCACACAGTCTCCCACAGCCCATCATCTGCCTCTGCTTGTGCTAGGGAAAGTTATAGAACTCACCCGAGGTGTCCTCCCCTCCGTCCTTGGGGTGAGGAAGCCAGGGACATATCCTGGGAAGAGGGGACCAGCTCCAAGGTCAGGAGCAGCTCCTGCTTGGTTGGCAGAGTTGCCTGGATGGCCTCCTAGTCTGGCACCCCACTTGCCTGCAAACTGATGCCAGGTGTGTCCTGGCTGGACTCAACAATGACAGAAGGACAGGTGACCGGCTCCCCTCCCAGGATGGCATCAAGCAGCTCACAGTAGTTGCAGGTGTGTGTTGCCACCCCAAAGCATCTACTCTGCTTTCCAGTCTTGTGCTAGACCTGCCACAACTCCTTGATTTTGAGCTGGTTGTTCTCAAGGGTTTGGGTGTGCCCCTTGTCAGCCAGGCTGGCAGTAATCCATCTGTAGAAGGCCGTGTTGCACCTCTTGGTGTGGAGATCCAAGAGGATGGTCTCCTCCCCTCAGACCTCAATGAAGTCCAGGATCTCCACACCACTACAGGCTGGGGCTCTCCTGCAGCCCTGGGCAGTGGCTGCCATGGGAACTGCAGGAGTGCTGTCAGCCATCAGGGTATTAGAGGTAGCACTGGTGATCATCATGACGGCCTCAGATTAGAATATCCCACATGGGGCCTTCATGTCTGGCCATGTATGAGCAGCCCTGCTTCCCTTGTGTGCCTTCTGTGGCTTCACAGCGGAGGAGGGCAGTAAAGTTGCCTGATGCGGCCAGACCAGTCAGGGCTGCAGCTGTGAGAGGCCTCTGGAAGTCAAATTTTTTTTTTTTAAATAACAGGAATGACCCATACACACTACCACTATTTCAAAATAACTATTTTGAAATGTATGTTACTCCTCATGGAATGCAGGAACACCAATTTCCATATTCACCTTGTTATTTCTAAATAAGGGGCCTCATTTCGAAATTAAACCCTACTGTAGACCAGGACTTAGTGAAAGGTACAAATTTTCAAGCTACCCTGGGCTCATACCCTCAACCTTACATAAAAGGCATTTCCTCACATATCTTGTCTCTCTAACATATTTATAGCATCCCACAAAGATCATGAAATAAAAATAACCACCACTTGAAAGTAAATCAGATCAGTGGTTCAGTGGCAACTTTAGAAGTGGGGAGTGGTATATTATATACACTGATATTTATTTACGGTTGATACCCTCAGTCCTGAGATGGAGTAGGAAATATGACTTTTCTTCAGAAGTTGGCATCTTCATATACCGAAATGTGGGATTTACTGAGTTAACTCTCTCAAAGTCAGTTGTGGTAAACCCTGGGATTGGAATCTATATAATTTAAAATACTAGTGTTCAAAGGCTGCCAAAAAATGAAAATAAGGTAGTGCCACTAAAAACAAAAACTTTAGACACTGGATGCACACAGATTTTTTATCAGTTGTTTTCTACTAGTAGAAAATTCAGAGGTACATATACCAGATTCTTTCCTAATGAATTCTAACTTCTCACCATTGAAGAGGTAGCTGTCTTTCTCTTTTTTTTTTAAATGGGAGGTTATGTTAGTATCCCAGAATAATAGAATTAGTTGGGGTGTTCTTTTGTTTTTGTGTTTTAATTTATACACAGTTTATCAGGTAATTTGAAATTTCAGTGTTAAAATGCCTGAGGAGTCATTTGGACTTTTTTCAGTAATTCAAAATGTCAACAATTTTTTCATGAAACTTTTCAAATGAATTGCATCACAATTCGCGACACAAAAAACAAAACAAAACAAAACAAAAAGCTTACCCATCTAGAGGATAATTGTACTGATGCTAGAAAAAAGTAAAGTTACACCTAGAATAAGACAAAGTGTTCATGGAAGGTTTAGCATTCAATTTCGGCTCTATCACTGAAGACTCAGATTTAGTTCAATTCAGCCTTGGAGAGGAGAGACTAGTCCCACAAAGGACAAATGACAGATGTGAGAATTAGTGAAGACCTGGCAACTCCCACTGCCCCAAAATTAAGGTCCATCTGATAGAGCATTGTCATTCAAGATTCTTGGTGAATTAATGGAACTAAAATACACGGTGAGGTTTGCATATATTTTTAAAGGAGCAATCTCTGTTTTAAAGGAAAAATATAGCAGGCAGCACTGTGAGGTATATCCAGTGCCCCTTAACTTCAATGGAGCGACTCCCATGGACCTCAGTGGATGTTGGATCAGACCCTAATCGATTATTGCTAAATATGTGCTGCTTGGCTGCTTTTAAGTTCCCATTCCACAGCATAGATGTAATTGCATTCTGTCTGTTAGAAAACCCTCTTTTCAACTCAGACAGGGCCATCTTTTGATCTCAGTTGGGGGTCTACTGTTAACTGCTGTTGAGAAGCGGTTTCAAATCAGCAGGTCAACCAGATCTTTTGAAGATAGAGACATTTATTCAGTAGCTAGAACAGCAACCACAAGCAGCCAGAACAGCATAAATTTTATGTCTGGAGTGGGTCATTAAAACAGGGCTTTACTGTTTGTGGTCTTAAACTGACTCAGTAACACCACTAGTATAGTGAAATGATAAATGTGTATTCATTGCAGTTATATAATTTACTTATTGAGGCTCTCTATACAGAGTGGTTGTTTGAGAATGAATGCTTGATTGCAAATACATTCTGGAACCATTGTATCCACACTAGAGATGGGGAAAGGAGAGAAAGCGGTGCTGACAAGTTCGAGTCATCTAACCAGGGAATATATATTGGCATATCCACAGGTATTTATTTCTTACAAAGCAGAATATTTCCTGATTTAACACATGCCCGAGAAACTCTGTACGCTTAGTTGCAAACATTTAGAAGAGCAAGTAATCATTTCTTAATGGGGAACTAATTAAACTATTCTTCTTCCAGTGCCAGAGTCTTTAATATGATCAAATTTTCATAAAGTGCATGTAATTTGATGTCTCTGATAAAAGTGTAGGGTCAAATGTAATGCACATTTAATTCGAAGCAGTTACATTGCGAGAATTTATCCCTCAATGTTCAAAGCATGGTTAAACTTAAATTATAGTCAGAGGTGACATTTCAAATAGCCACAGAGAGGACTTTTGTTTTGGTTTAGGCAATAAAGGATTAAATTGGCAATTCTAAAATCCCTTTCTAAATATTTTAATGCAGTCACTAGTTGCAGAACCAGGCAGGTTTGCAGAACTAATGGCTTTTAAGTTTGCAACCTTTGGTAGTAAAATAAAGTAAGGAGTTTGCCTTGATGATGTTTTTTTTTTTCTTTTTCCATGGTTTCTAGCCAGATGTGGAAATCTGAGGAAGCCTGTACTATCTTTCTAGCTTTTGCCATGGGCCAAAACTAGTCAGTCTTTAAGAAGATTACTTCCCGTGGAAAGATACTGTACACACTAGAATTAGTGTTAATACATGAGATTATAAAAAAATGGTAAATGACCAATGAAATAAAACCCAGTTATGTTTGTATGTTTTTACTGCAATCAAGAAACTAAAGCACACATGGGAGGAAATTAGGATTTTCTGCAGGTACTGTTAGTTTTGGAAAGTAATGCCTGGCTATGTCATTAGAGAATATATTTTTGCACTCCTTGAATCCTTTAACAAAATTACCTTTGGCAAGTGGAAGAACAGGGTCTCCTGAACACAGAAATATTCTTTTAGAGGCTTTTCTGTGATGATGTTTCGGATTGCTCTTTGGCCTTGCAATTTCTGGCAATCCCGCTCCACCCTCAGTGTTTACAGAACATCAATAAAACTAGTACTATTATCCTCTATTCTGACACTGTCTAGCATGAATGTGAGAAAACCTGCTGTTGCGGTAAATGCAGTGTCCACAAATTCATTAGGGTTGCTCTCATTCCTGGAAGTGCCAGCTATTCCTGTAACTGGCCACCGCCAATGTTTTGAACCATACCCTCCTTTCATGCAGACATTAGGGAATGGAAAACCAGCCTTGCACTCTCATCACTCATATCAGTTTGCAGTTTGTAAAATGAGCTGATCAAATAACATTCTGTGTCATGTAAGAGGAAGTCTAAAGGTCTTTCTAGAGTATAGATTCTTGGGCCTGGTCTAAAGGCTGAGCTTTGTGACTGTGAAGGCCTTGCATAAAAGTTAACTTGAAGGCCAAACCTAAACATACTTAACCTATTTAATACAATGGTTGGACAGAGGTGAGGGGAAAGAGAAGCTCAAAAAGGATTTTTCCACTTACCTCTGCTTACATTATTGTTATTGTTTTGAGAAAGGATAGGAACATAACATTACTGTACCCCCCCACTTCAGTATATATTAATCTATGGAATATGCTTACTCTTTATTTCAGGTGTAATTGTGTATCATCTGTGAAAACAGAGGAATAAATAAATGCCAAGCTCTTAATCTCCAGGAGGGATACACAGCAAGAGTGCAATATACAAGAGGTTGTCTAAATAGGTTGCCATCATGGCCTCACAAAGCAGTGAAATTTAAAATATAGACTATCCTCATACTCAAACTGTATCCTATTATGTAATGAATGAAGATAATGTTCAACTTGTGTACTAATGGCTTTCAAGTTACCCTTCTCTTTTCTCCTCCTGTTTGTTTTTCCCTCCTTCAGTGTGTAGCTTTCCTGGAAAGTTTAAACCTCTTGGCACATCAAACAGAACGAATTTAGTTTAAAACAGAATGGATTTGTTAACATGACTCTATAGTTACACATTGGTTTATGAATAGATGTCTAAAATAAACAGTGACAACAGCAGCATACTTCAAGTACCTGTCAAATTTAACCATTTCATTTTTCTTCTCATCTATTTTTGAGGATAAGCAGAGCTGCCTTTACTGATCTAGTGTCACTTTATTGCACTGAATGCAAATGAACTTTCTCTGAGAATGGAATCAGACAGTATGTGGCATCAGTTTACCTGTAACTGGCATATTAGATTTTTTTCAGAAGCAACAGGCCCTACTATAAGGAATGGGTCAGGCCTATCTGTGAAATATTCATTTACAGTTCTAAAATACTTTCAGGTTAACTGTCACCAAAGTGTTCTATGCCTCACGCCAGAAAAAGCTAGGGTGACCCTATCTCCCTGTCCCAAATACGAGATGGGAGATATGGGGGGAGGGTGGCTCCTCCCATCTCCACCAAGCCTCCCACCAAGCTGGGAAGGAGGCAGCAGCTGCTGGTGCTCCCCAGGACCCCAGGGAAGCAGCAGCTGCTGACCTGCCCCAGGGAAGTAGTGGGGATGCAGCAGCCGCCCACGCTCCCCCTGCTCCCCTGAGGCTTGGGGAACTGATTCGCACCAGCAGCTGTGCCTGGTCAGCTGCTGGCAGAAGAGGTCAGTGGGGAGGGCTCAAATGTGGCACAATTAGTCCCTTTTAAAAAATAAGTAGGAACGCCTTTATGGTGTCCCAAATACGGGACCGTCCCACCCAATATGGGATGGATGGTCACCCTCCTGAAAGACCTTCAGATTTCCTTCCCTTTTATGTTAGTAACAGTCTTGCTATATTCCACTCTTATTAAATACTTTCTACAATCTCCTATCTACTGCACAGGAACTCATACGCACAGGGACTCATAAACTGTGCTTTGACTGCCTGGCTACGTCTACACGTACACGCTACATCGAAATAGCTTATTTCGATGTAGCGACATTGAAATAGAATATTTCGATGAATAACGTCTACACGTCCTCCAGGGCTGGCAACGTCGACGTTCAACTTAGACATTGGGCAGGACCACATCGAAATAGGCGCTGCGAGGGAACGTCTACACGCCAAGGTAGCACACATCGAAATAAGGGTGCCAGGAACAGCTGCAGACAGGGTCACAGGGCGGACTCAACAGCAAGCTGCTCCCTTAAAGGGCCCCTCCCAGACACAGTTGCACTAAACAACACAAGATCCACAGAGCCGACAACTGGTTGCAGACCCTGTGCATGCAGCATGGATTCCCAGCTGCGGCAGCAGCAGCCAGAAGCCTTGGGCTAAGGGCTGCTGCACACGATGACCATAGAGCCCCGCAGGGGCTGGAGAGAGAGCATCTCTCAACCCCTCAGCTGATGGCTGCCATGGCGGACCTCGCTATTTCGATGTTGTGGGATGCGGATCGTCTACACGTGCCCTACTTCGACGTTCAACTTCGAAGGAGGGCACTATTCCCATCCCCTCCTGGGGTTAGCGACTTCGACGTCTCACCACCTAACGTCGATTTCAACTTCGAAATAGCGCCCAACATGTGTAGCAGTGACGGGTGCTATTTCAAAGTTGGCGCTGCTACTTCAAAGTATCATGCACATGTAGACACGGCCCTTATGTCCACCAGAATGGAATAACCACGCTAGCCACTTCATAATACTTTCACCACATCAGTAAATTGTATTTCTTAAACAGAACGGCTCAATTTCCAACCTTTGGATGTGGAAATAATATCAAATGGAATGTTTAGAGTATATTTTCATATTGCAGTATACCTGTCTTCTGGATGAACAAAACCAGTTTCCTTAGATTTTTCTACTGAAGTGTTGACTTGCTAGGATAGTCATCACCTTCTGTCTTAAAATGTACAGTACACAGAGGGTCTGCAGCCAGCATACAAAATCTCAGCCACTGTTCTCCAACTCCATAAATTTGGAGAAGTTTTGATTATGCTTTATGATCAAGCTTCATGAATGAGAGCTAGATCTGTAATACACAGATCTTGGATCACTGAACATGAACACCCCTAAATATAGGTGTGACTGGGATTAGAATCCACCTCAACATATTGTCCTTGAAATGTTGACCCATAGCATTACTATGGACAATTAAAAACTGTAGTGTTTGATCCCATACATTGCTGCATTTAGAGCTATGCAAAACCTGACCATTTCTGTTTGCTTTGTTATGGCTAACCAAATATATAGGATTTTGTTTGCCTATCTCCAAGGCTAATTATTATGATTAGTAGTAGTAGATATAATACTGCCTAGAGATTTGAATCAAAATCAGGGATCCATTTTTTCTATATCCCATATAAACACATTGGCTGTTTCTACACAAGCCACTTTCTTTGAAACTGGCATGGTAATACACGGCCTGAAATATGCTAAGGAGGCGCGGATGCAAATTCCCTGCACCTCATTAGCATACAGTCACATGATTTCAGTCCAGAAGACCATTCTTCTGGACTCCAAAATGCCGTGTAGAAGCATGGTCCCAGGCGGTCTTCCAGAAGGAAGTCCTTCTTCCAGAGGCCCCTTCTTCCCAAAAATTTTCAGGAAGAAGGGGCCTCCGGAAGAAGGACTACCTTCCGGAAGACCACCCAGGGGCTGCACTTCTACATGGCATTTTGGAGTCTGGAAGAATGGTCTTCTGGACTCCAAATCACGTGACCATATGCTAATGAGGCATGGGGAATTTGCATCTGCACCTCATTAGCATATTTCAGGCCGTGTATTACTATGCCACTTTCAAAGAAAGTGGCCTGCGTAGAAACGGCCATAGGGTGTATCTACACTAGCCAGCTACTTCGACGTAGCCGGCACAACAGTGAAATGGCACGCATCGTATCTACACGTACCGTGCGCTATTTCGATGTTGAAATCGATGTTAGGTGGCGAGACATTGAAATCGCTGTTCCTATCCGAAGATGAGAATAGCACCCTACTTCGACATTGAACGTCGAAGTAGGGCATGTGTAGACGATCCGCGTCCTGCGACTTCGAAATAGCAGGGTCCTCCATGGCAGCAATCATCTGAGGGGTTGAGATGTGCTATCCAGTCCCTGTGGGGCTCTATGATCACTGTGCACAGCAGCCTTTAAAGCACCATGGACCTGGATTTCCTGTGGCAGAAAGCTGAGAGTGTGCAGGCAGCAGCACACACACATGGCAGACCTGTATGCCCTCCACAGACTCCAACCCCTCCAACCAGCACCATGGCATCCAGCCAGCCCCCAGAGCACCCCCAGGGCTCCCCCCACACCCCCAAGGGGACCCAGGCACCCCTGGGAACCAAAAGGGAGCCAAAAAGCGGCGAGGCCCCTCCTGGTTGGAGGCCGAGCTCTGAGACCTGCTGGGGCTCTGGGGTGAGGAGGAGATTCTTCATGTGATGGTGAGCAAGCGGTACAATGCGGAAGCAATTGCCTGACTGGCCGAGGGCCTGGCCACCCAGGGTCACCATGCCCACACTCCAGATCACATCTGGAGCAAGGTGCCGCTGGCCCCTATTACAGGGAGCTCAGGGCTATCCTGGGCCCCCAGGACACCTCCTCCCCGCAGACCACATTGGACATGGCAGCCAAGGAGCCCCAGAAGGTCTCAGAGCTGGAGTCCAGCCTGGAGGTCAGCCCGTACCCCAGTGCACACCTGAGGAGCCACCCCTCAGGATGGCAGAGAAGGGGTCCAGAAGTGAGGGGCTGGGGGGGGCTCCTCGTAAACCTCCCCTCCCTGAGCACCAGCCGGGCGTCCACCCACCAGGGTTCCCCTGACCACAGCAGTGAAAGGTCAGGTACATACCCAACTGGGCACACACCCCTGGGCCACGGAGTTGGGACACCGGACATGACCAGGAGCCCCACACACTGCCAATGGACCCCGACCTGCAACTTCCCAGCCACAGCATGGTCCCAGGATGGTGACGTGCCCATCAGCACCCACAGCCATGGACAGCACTGTGCCCTAACCCCAGGGGCAGAGGGACCATGCAATTGGGACACCCAACAGGGACACCACACCCACCGACAGGGAGGGAGACCCAGCACCCAAGTGGGGGACTGGGGAAAATGGGCCACAGGCTAGGGCACAGTACTAATAGCCTTCCCCTCCTTTTCTCCCTCTCTGTAGCTGCACCATCCGAGGCCCCAGGCAGCCAGGCACCCTCCATGGTCCCCAAGAGCCCGCTGGAGCTCAGCCACCGCCAGTGCCTGGGGACACCTCCAAGGCCATTGGGACAGGCATGCTACCTCCAAACCCAGGGGATGGCCCCCGTGGATCCCCAGCTCCTAGCGGCTCTCCGGTATCACGCAGAGGTAGCCAAGGAGAGGCTGCGGTTCAAACATGAGGAGTCCACCCAGTGCTGGGCGGCGTGGCAGGAGTCCATGGGCATATTCCGAGACATAGCCGGGTTAATCCGGGAGGCTGTCGCCCAGCTCCTGCCCCCAGCTACTCCCACTGCTGCCCACCCCATCGCTCCACCCAATGCCCCCCTGCTGCACCACCTGCCTCATCCCCTGCTGCCCCACCAGCCTCACCACCTGCCACCCCACCTGCTGCACCACCTGCCATGCTGCCTGCCAGCCCCCCAGGACCAGAGCCCACTGGGGCTGAAGACCAGCTGGTGGAGGCATCCTGGCCATACCTGCTGGTCCTCCTGGACCCCAGCCAGCTGCGCCGGGGACCATGAACAAGGGGGGGCCACAACCCATACCTGCCAGGGGTTGCGTCCCTCTATACCCACCCCAGATTGATAGGCCGAAGGCCGAGCCATCCACTGGTTCCCCATTTGTATATAGTTGTTCCCCTTGTATATAGTTGTCCTCCTTTGTACCTTGGTTCCAGTTTTTGTTGTGAGCAAAAGACAGTTTACCGGTTTTCAATATCCACAGTTTATTTTCCAAAGAACCTGAGATGTGTGCTTGTTGGGGGGATGGTGTGCAGGCGGTGGATACACTGTGTGGGCAATGTGGGCGGTGTGTGGGAGGCCCTCCAGAGAAGGCCAGGGAGGTGCTCAGGGGTCTCCCTGATCAAAATGGGCCCACAGGGTCTCGCAGACCCGTAGCCCCTCACGGTGGGCCTGGCGACTGGGTGCAGTGGCCAGCTGGGGGAAGCCAGTGCCAGCATCAACTGCCCACCCCTGGACGAAGGTGTTCCCCTTGCTCTCAGCAATGTTGTGGAGCATACAGTACCCGCCTACAACCTGGAGGATGTTCTGGAGGCCAATGTCCAGGCAGGCCAGTAGCCCTTCAGGTGGCCAAAGGTTCTTTCCACCACCTAGCTGGTGTACAGGCACATGAGCCAGGGCTGGACGGGGTAGACTGCATCCTTCAGGAGGCAGAGGGGCACAGTGGTGTCCCCCAGAGGGATCTGGGGGATGTACGTCCCTACCTCCAACTGGCAGCCCAGGAATGAGTTCTGGAAGACATGGGCATTGTGTGTACAACCAGGCAAGCCCAAGTAGACATCCTGGAAGCGGCCCTGGCTATCCACCGTGGCCAGCAGGACCACGGAGTGGTAGCCTCTCTGGTTGATGTATTTTCCACCGCTGTGGTCCGGGGCATGAATGGGGATGTGGGTGCCATCCAGGGCCCCAGAGCAGTTCGGGAACCCCATGGCAGCAAATCTGGTGACAACTGCATCCAGGTCTGCAACTTGGATGACCCTTTGGAGCAGCATGATATTGAGCACATGGGCCACCTGTGGGGAGGGAACACAAACGCCCATGGGGGTATGCAGGGTGCCCCAGGCCCCTCTCCCCAGGCCCCCTCCCGGGCACCTCCCCAGGCACCCCCCCACCCAGCCCCTCCCTCCCCAGTACCCCTCCCTCCCCAACCCCATGCCCAGCCCCGTCCCTTCCTGGCACCCCTCATTCCCCAGCCTCACACCTGGCCCCCTCCCTCCCTGGCACCCTCCCTCCCCAGTCCCACACCCAGCCCCCTATCCAGCCCCCCCACCCCCCCAGTGGGTGCATGCCCAGGCCTCCTTACCTCCATGACAATGGCCATAACCATGACCTTTCCCACTCCGAACTGGTGTCCCACGGAGCGGTAGCTGTCTGGAGTGGCCAGCTTCCAGACATCTATTGTGACCCTCTTTTCAACAGGGAGGGCGCACCGCATCCGTGCGTCCTGGTGCCTCAGTGCAGGGGTGAGCCACTGGCAGAGCTCCATGAAGGTCTGCCAGCGCATGCGGAAGTTCTGCAGCCACTGGTCATCGCCCCACTCCCTCATGACCAGCTGCTCCCACCACTCAGAGCTGGTGGGGTAGCTCCAGAGTTGGCGGAGCATTAGGTGGGGGAGGAACAGCGGAGCCTGGTGGTCGGGGCGTCCCCATCTGCCCCCTGGGAGGGCCCCCCTGCCAGGAGCTGCTGGGCAGCCTCCCATGCAGCACCTAGCAGGGCACTTGCTCCCTGTGTGACTACCTGGAAGGCTTCCAGGTGCTGCTGCTACTGCTGCTGCTGCTGCTGTGGGTCCATAGCTGCTGTGCGCCAGTCTGCGAGAATGTGGCTGGTTCTCTGCAGACCTCCTGCTGTGCAGGCCAGGTGTGTCTGGGAGGGGCCCTTTAAAGGAGTGGCTTGCTATTGCCCCGGAAGAGCTAGTCCAGCCTATGACCCCATCCACGGGCTTTCCTGGTCCCTTATTTCGACAGGGAGCACGTGTGTGTGTGTGGACGCTCTGTATTTCCTTCCAGGGTGGCACCTTTTGACGTTCACCGTTGCTACTTCAACACTGAAATCGACGGCAGCAGCCCCGGAGGATGTGTGGACAATACCTGTCAAAGTACCCTATTTCAATGTTGCTACTTCAAAATAGGCTACTTCAATGCAGTGTCCTGGTGTAGACGTAGCCATAGTAAAAGACAGTCTCCTAAAAATCAGAGGGGTAGCCATGTTAGTCTGTACCCACAAAAAGAATGAGAAGTCCTGTGGCACCTTATAGACTAACAGGTTGTTTGAAGCGTAAGTTTTTGTGGGCAAAGACAGGCTTTGTCAGATGCATGTCTATCCCAAAGAGTTTGCATTCTGTACAGACAAAACATACAAAGAGAAGATAAAAACAGAGGTCTAGGTAGGTGAAGTGATTTGCCCATATTTACACAGCAGAGCAAGTCTGAAAATGGACGCTAGGTTTATCCACTCCTAATCTACTGGCCTCTGCACTAGACCATGCTACCTCTCAAAGCCTTTGAGGTTATTTGAGATTTGTTGAATCAAATCATTTGAACTTTTTGTACTGTCTATCACTGAAGAGCAATGTTCTTCAAAGACATGAAAAGGAAAAGAGTATAATTCGGCATCCCCCGCAAGACATTTTGGCTATGTTTAAACTGTACCTGGCAGCCTCCCGACAGAAGTCTGCTGTGTCAGGACCATTCTACCAATGTCTTTCTCATTCCACAAGGAAGAAGGGATGTCTAATAAGTGGGAGAGGGGGCTCCCAACATTTGGACACGTGGATGGGCCAAATATCAGGAAAGGCTCTCCTGACATAACTGTTGGCAGAAGATATGCAAATGTGTTTAATTAGAAATGCTTTCCCAATAAATCAATAATAAAAACCTACCAAGAAAATACAGTGCACATTTTACTATTTTATTTGTGTAGTACCCGCATCTTGTAAATTTTCCATATCTCATTGAGACTATCACGATAACCATGCTGTCTGGTTTAATAAGCTGTCTGTCCAAGATATCAGGATCAATAGCAAGCAGGTGGGATAATGGTGGGGAAACTTATTTCTGAATGTGATTTGTATGTAAATTAAGTGTTTACATGCACAAAGAGAAAGTTCTTTCTGTAAAAATGACAATTACTGCAGGTAAAGGGAACAGCAAAACGAGAAAGAACACGTAAGTAAAGTTTTCGTGACAGAGGATGCAAAGGGTCTCTTCTGAGAGTCTACTGGATGAATATAAAATGGCTGCCCACATCTTCAGGTAGAATCCTTTGAGATTTAATGGGGCACTACTCTGCTAACAGAAGACTACATAACACATACCACAATGTGGCTTCCAATATCCCAATGAACTAAGGGACAAAGTGATGTTCCTCAAAAGAGGAACCTTAAGATAATTCAAACTCTGTTCAAGGGAATTCATGAGCAATGATGTACAATCTCAAGACAGAACTTTGATCATAAGTGCCAACTTCTGTACTTTGTGAGAGGTGCTTGACTCCTACTCCTCCCTCAGGCATGGCCCCCACTCCAGTCCTTCCTCTATGCCCTCACCCCCACTCTGCTTCTTTCTGTCTGCCCAATCCACCACCTCCCACACCTCTTTCTATTCCTGCTCCTCTCTTTCTACCCCAGTGTCTCTTACGTGCCACTGAACAGCTGGCCAGATGTACTGGAAGGGAGGGAGAGGAGTTGATTGCCTGGGCTGCTGGCAGGGAGGGGAAGCTGTTTCACTGGGCTGTCAGTGAGTACTGAGCACCCATTATTTTCCCCAGGGGTGATGCAGCCCTGGAGCACCAATAGTATCAGTGCCTATTTCCTTGATTGTTGGTAGTCCCATCACTGACAGTGATGATGATATTGCTGCAATTCTCATCTATGGCTCAGTATATGACCGTGAAGTCTCAACCCTGATTTATAAAGTCAGCCACGCTAAGGGCATGGGAAATCCACGTCAATGTTTGACAATACAACTTTGTGGTGCCTTTCCCATGCAGTCTGGAGAATATTTTCTAGATCCTGCTCAAGCCTGTTACATGCTGATTTTGTCAGAGACTGCCAGTGAGTCCTGTTCTGAGCCACTTGCTTAAGTTCTTTAGGATTGATGCTATCCTCCCTGGAGACTGCTCTTCAGGTTACCTTTGAAGCTATAGAAACACAGCTTTTTTTCCCCCGCTTCAGCTCCCCATACAAGGCTGTTTTCAGGCAATAGGGGTAGTATAGTGATTAGTGTGACTGCCTTCCAAACAGTTGGGTTCAGTTCAATTCCCAGCCAACACAGGCTCACCTCTTAAATATTATCAGTGGTGACAAGTGGCAGAACAAGGAGCAATGGTCTAAAGTTACAGAGAGAGACGTGTAGGTTGGATATTAGGAAAAAAAACTATTTCACCAGAAAGGTGGTGAGGCACTGGAATGCATTGCCAAGAGAGGTGGTGAAATATCCGTCCCTAGTGGTTTTTAAGTCCCAGCTTGACATAGTCATGGCTGGGATGACATAGTTGGGGTTGATCCTGCTTCAGGCAGGTGGCTGGACTAGATGATCTCCTGAGGTCCCTTCCAGTCCTAAGATTCTATGATTCTATGATCCTGATGACAAGTCTAGTCCATCTAAGTTGTGCTTTACACAGAATTTCCTCAATACTTGTGCTTGCTCTCTCAAAGATCTTACTCTGTCCTGCCAGTGAATGCTCATTATTGAGCAGAGGAAGCACATGTTAAATTGCTCAAGCTGTTTAATGTACCATCTATAAAAAGTCCATGTCTTAGATCCATATAGGAAAGAAGTTAGGACTACTGTGCTGTAGGTCTTCTCTTTGGTGGAGAGACAAATGTAGTTTTGTGTTGTTACCAACTGTGGTCTGTCCAGCATTCTGCAATACATATAGGTCTGGTAATTCTGAAATCATGGATGTCATCATTGGCATAGCAAAGCTCAAGATCCTTGATTGCCTACCTTCCAACACATGCAGGAGCAAGAATACTAAAGTCTCCTGCAGCTCTCTGTGTATATACAAATACATGCATTAGGTTTCTGTCACAACATGGAGTTTCTTCAATCTAAATCATGAACAGGGTTTCAGAAAGCTCTTTTCCTGTTATACTTTTTGACTTCCTAACATTCCTCTCACCCTAAGAGAAGGTTGCCTCCTTATAAGATAAGGTTTGCCAAATTAAGTTTTCCCATATGTTGAGGGGACTAGAAATTTACATTACATCAAGACACCATGAAGTGGTGCTGTTGATTCTACATCGCTTACCTATGCAATAGCCAGTTCTGCAAATCGGTTCTTACTCCCCAGAGAACTGCATATGTGTCTTGGGTACCAGTAACACCCCTCCACTCAAAAAAGAAGGAGAATTGGTTATTGGAAGCTTAAGGGTCTCTTGTTTAGGTCACCAGCATCTCACTGAAAGAGAGGCACCTAAGGTGTGCTATCAGAAGAGGTAGTAACTTGTGAAATTCCTAATATGTTGTGTACATTGCATCAAATTGTCCACCCTAACACCATTTTTTCACCAATGTAAGTTCCAAGACTTCATTGTATGTTGACATACAATGTTTCACAGAGTGGTGAATCAGGCTTATCTGCTTGTCATTACACTTAATATGCTAGGGTCTGTGGCAGTAATGGGAGTTTTCACTGACAGAGGGCTGCAGCATATGACTGGTTTTGGTTTGGATTCACTAAGGGCCTGATTCCACAATGCTTTTCACCTTGTGTGGTCATTCACACCTGTGCAAAATGGCTATGAAATGTTACTGTTCTGGTTTTGTAGCATTTTACACTCTGTACCTTGCACCAAAGGACTTGCACAAGGTGTAAGGAATACCCTACTTACTCTGTTTGTGTGTGTGATCTTCTCTTACCAGGTTTTGTCTCCTAAAGTACTGGGTATGAGATGTTCAACTCTCCCTGAGTGACTTAGCTCAGATAATCGCTCATCAAATTCATCTCTGAGACCATTAAAATAACACCTATAATACTAGGACAGATAGTAGGAAAGTGCATGGAAGAACATCACGTGTTAATAAAGTGGGTAAGATTTAGTAAGGATGACGTGTTTTCCAATTACTGTCATTTTAGACTTAAAAGTTATTGTTGGTTAGTCCTGTCTCCCATTGTATCTTTTAGATTTCCACTGTCAAAGATCTACCACTTACAGTACTTCCCAAGCAGGAAATGACTACACTGCCAAACTTTATATTCTTCAGCGCCTACTTCCTTTATTTCCAGACTCATGAATTGTGGAAGATTTGCACTTTCTTCCCTTCAGTAGTTTAGAGTCTTCTTTGCTGTCAGTAGAAAACACCCAAGCATGAAAACCATTACTATTGCTTTGTTATAGGGATGATAGAGGCTTCCCCTTTTCTGTCCCCCAGCAAATACTGTTATTGAAATGCTTCCAAATCTTGGGTTTGTTTGTTCACTTTGTCTGTTCTAGGACTTGCTCAGAAATTCACAGGGTTCTCAGCATTCTCTGCCATAGCTTGCTGCAGAAATCAGTGAAGACTAATAGCCAGTTTTCCTATTATCTGGCAGTGGAAAGCCCACATAGCAAGTGTTTATTTGGCCAAAACACCTTAGCTACTGGAACACATATCCTCAATAATGCATTTTTGGTAAAGTCCAGTTTTAAAATACTTTAAATCAGTGCCTTTTTCTTGTGCCAGTACTTGACGGTATTGAGTACCAGCACCTCAGCACCCCCAGCCATGGGATTGATCAAGGGTGTTACTGGGAGGAGAGCTGGCTCAGTACCAGTTCCTCTTTTTTACAGAAAAGGCACTGCTGTAAATAGATGAATTTAGCTAGAGCATTTCAGTTACCTTGAGCCTCTCCCTGGCTCTTGGCTCTCCATTTGCAACTGTTTCCTTCTCTCAGGATGCCTGTTTATTCTTCAGCCTCTTTTCCTCAGGCTTTTCCAGCTTCTTTACTCCTCTCAGGGGAAATGCTAAGGATACTCCTTCTGATGATTCAAGCCCCTGGATAGTATGAAGCTTTTGAGCATGTCTTACAGCAGGGCTGAATTCATGTGACTGCAAATCACATTGTTCCAGCTCCTTCTTTAGTCAATATGAACTCCTTTGCTGCTGTTGAGTAAATGAAACAATATTAAAGCCAGTTCCTTTTGGTTTTAATACTTCCAGATATTTACCAGCTAATACTTACTTACTAGTAACTAGCATAGAACATACAGAACAACAGTCTCTTTGCAAGACTGTCATAACAGCAGCTGTTGACAAGACTTTTGATGGGGTAGAGTGGAAAGCTCTAGAAGTGATGGCTTTGAGAAAACGCTTTCAAAAGATGTTTAGGCTACACTGGGAGCTATAGTGTGATGTCTACTTTTGTGGAGCAGCTATGGGTAAGGGTTACTGCTCTGTTCCCAAGAGCACTGTTTCTTGGTTACTTTTTCACAACGGAGAATGTAAATAGACTGAGCCTGATTCTGAACTCACCTCAGTTCAAGACATTTGTGTTTGCTTAGATGGAGTTAGTCCATATTTCAGGACTGTAAATGAAAACAGAATTTGGCTTATAGGTAGCAGGGGGAGCAAAGGTGGCAACTGGATGTGGATGTGTTCCCACCTCACTTACGTGTTGGACTCTGTGCTGCAGAAAGTTCCATACATTTGTGGAACTTCTAAACTGTAAGTTTTTTTTCTGTCTGGATGTGACTTGAGAAAACCATTCAAGCACTCTAAACCATGCCCTGTTGCAACTGACTATAAGCACTTCACTGCCTCTATATTTTCCCATTACAGGCAGCAAGCACACAAACCAACCCTATCTATTCTAGAATAGAGACAGTGTGGAACAAAAAATCCACCTCCTTAGCTTTGGCTACCTTGAAAAATTAGATTCCTTTGTGTATGTCTCTATTAGTCCTTCCAAGTGAAGTTAGTCCTGGCTTCTGACAAAGTGCTGTGGAATGTGAAAGTGGTTAGTTGAATTAGCCATAAATTAAGGCATAACTTCTTGAGGTTTGGGCTCAAGTAAAAGTAGTTTGAGAGTCTTCGCTGGCTCTTTATTTAAAGTTGTCTGCTTCAAAACACAAAAACAAAGAAATCTACCAGGGTATTTGGCTCAATTACCCATCTCTGCTTAGTCGGATCTCAGCACTACAATAACTGAGTTTTGTGGTTGCAGTGGAAATGCATGTTCAGTGGAGTTGAGGATGGGGAGAAATGCAGAAGAGGAGACAATCTGCCCAGTCATTTCCTTGATGAAAGTGACAGACTAAGAGAACTGAGTGGATAATCTGCAGTGTATGCTTTATTCTGCCCCTTTGCTTGTGAAATGGCTGCAAATAGATTTCCTAAGATGGATTGGTTGTACAAACTTACTCACATTTTGCCCTCACATTTAGTTTTTCTTATGGATTTATCATAAAGACTTTGCAATGAGTATGTGATAGTATGTGACAGCGTGTGTGTGTGTGTGTGTGTGTATGTGTGTGTGAACAATTTGAAAAAGGTCAGAATCAAAATATTGATGGAAATAATGGAAACTAAGTGGCGAAAATATTTCAAAAAATTGTTGGTGTATGGTAAAAAAAATTGAATACTGAATATTTTATCGAAATTGGAAAATTACCAAAATAATGCTAAAAGCAATTTAATTTTTCTGTGTTTAGTGATGATTTCTCATTTAAAAAGCTGAATTTGTTTTTGCTGGAAATTTTGAAAAAATCTTGAGAAAAATGGGCATTGTTGATCAACTCCAATTTTTATGTTATATGTTAGAAATGTATACTGTATTGATTAGTCATATAAATAATTGTGCTATTATCCTCCATCCTGCTATCTCCATTTAGAAAAGTCACTTCTGTTTCTTTACATGATCTGACAATTTCATCTTCTTTACCCATTGTAGACATAAAAGCCCCCCATCACCCTCACAGCTGTCCAATAGGTTTTTGATGACCGAATGGACTGAGCTCCAGTTTTAGGGCCTCACCTGTGTGATTATCTGGACCGAGTGGTCTACCAATTCCTTCCAGATTACATGATGTATTTTAGGCTGATGGATATTCTAGATTTGAATTTCATAAAGCATTAGAAGAGGCTTAGTTCTTACACCCATGTTTGACTCCTAGATGCTTGTTCTAGTTACTTTACTACAAAAGAAAATAAAGCAATAAATCTTTAGACATGGTATCTGAAAATGAATATATCTTACTATTTTTATGCCTAGAAAAGGGATAATGTGGGGAAGAGAATAGGATGCTAGACTACTTGTCATTGTGTTTCTTTCTCTATCTGTAAAAAAAGGCATAATGAAACTTGTCTCCTTTGAAAAACATGTTGACATCTTTTAAAAGAATTATTTATTTTTTGTCTGAGCGTCATTCTATGACATAGTCAATCCATCTACTTTTTAAATCTCCAAATATTTATACATTGGGGTGGGGGTATTGCCATGGACCAAATTTTGCTCTGAGAGTTGGTTCATCACATGCACGTTAATAAAAGCATGCATTTATCTGATGGCAGAATTTGACAAATGTCATTAAAATGCAAATCCTGTTTATGTCAACTGGATTATATCATTTGCACCAGGTAGGGATTTGTCTATACTACTGCAGACCTATCTATTATGCTTTGAGTGTTGGTACATGTTGTTCCTTTTATAATAGTCCAAGGTTTTGTCTGAATCTTAGTTAGACAAAACTGAATATATGGGAGACAAACTGCTAACGCAAAAAAAAAAAAAAACAGATTTGCTTGTTGGCCTCCTTCAATCACTTAACATTTTCTGTGCTCAATATTTGGTGTTTTTATTACAAATTTTATAAGTGCTAGGAATGAAATTCTTGTTCTGCTGTAGCTAATCTTAAAATATCCGTTGAATTCAGTGGAGCCGGAATTTCACTTTTTTGATTGTTTGTTTGTTTGGGATTATCTGACAGCATGAAGTCTAAAGAATGCATTTGGACAATCATTCCTTATGCACATGTGAAGTACTGAAGATGTCTTTAGCAGGGAATTTTACTTCACATAAGGGTTACGCAACCTTATTAAAGTCAGTAAGTGTCAAGTTTTGAGCTATGGGCGAGACAATATTGCCCAATAACCACAATTACAAGTTCCAAAAATCTGTTGTTCCTCTTTTGTAAATCTCAATTATTCCTGTCAAATGACACCGTGCATGCCAGTGCATGCTGAAAGAAAATAACTTCTCTGAACTATGTGCATCACAGGCTGTCCTACTTGGGGTTTGGAAATCATTCGATCCTGCCTCAAGAATAGAAAGAAACTTTACTAAAGAAAATGGTTACTCATTTGATGAGAATTTTTAGAGGGGGTTTTGCCCTCAGACTTCGTATAATTACATTTTTCTGATGGCTTTTTGGTTGTTTATTTGGTACTTATCCTGTGTAGGATATGTACCTGTCTGTGTTCAATGAAGAAAAGCATAGCTAAACTGAGAAATCTGACCATGCAATTTCTGAGTATAGAGAACCGCTCAAGTCTTTATTTCACTATGTTCTCTAATCTGCAGTTTATGGTTTTTATTTTAAAAATGTAGCAATGACTGGGCCTTAGCCCTTCAAGCAGGTGGAGACACTTGTCTCTTTGACCCACAGAGAGGCATATTCCATTGGAGCTCTTACCTCTCCAAGACAGTAATAGCAAAACAAATATAGATACCCTAAGAAAGAATCCTAAGGCTTTCATCCACTTCTTCCATCCAGACCACATTTGTCTCCCTTCGTAATCCCATTCTCCCTCCCTTTCAGCAGCAGCTGCCATCAGTGCACTCCTCTTGAGGTTGATAAAGTAAGCAGACTCCAGCATGGCTCTGTGGCCAGCTGTTAGGAGATACCAGTGTGAAATGCATGATACACTCTCACTGGAGGCAGCGAGCATCTCAGCCATAATATCCTGATCTTCGGGCATATGAATTCATATATTTGCATGCTGGGCAGATGCAACTCCAACCAGTTCTGGATGTTGTGGGAAATGTACATTCATTCATACAACATGAAGATCTAAGGAACCACATATTAATACATTCCAACACTAGACAGTTATCTCAGGCTCCAAAACACTTTATCGAGAGAAGAGTCTGGAATTGTTTTGACCACCTGTCCCTCATGAAGATCAAGACATATGATGATGGCTTATGTCAGCTGTTGTTTTCCTTCTTTGCTGTTAGTTGAATACCCTCTTGTCTGAGAGCTATTAACTTCAGGTTGCTGCCGTTTGTGCTACTGTCCTTGTTATTTCTATTAAGTCAGTTTGCTTCTGCCCCTTCATATTCTCACACAAATGATTTTCCTGTTAAGTTTCTAAATTGCACCTAGCGTTATATCTGACATAAAAAGTCATCCTTCACTCCCCCACCTCTTCTTTAGGATCCCTGTGCACTGAAAAAGCTCCTACTGGAATAGATGGGAGACAGAGAGAAGGACAAAAAAGATACCAAAGACCAGAAATTGCTTATCATTCAACTTACAGTTCACAAAACAAATTATTTTAAAAACCATTTTGGAAGAAATTTTAGTAACTGCTGATCAGAACGCTTCCTTGCTGCTGTGCATACAACTCATTTCTTCTGTAGATATAAAATAGCAGAATTATTTATCACTGGAAATAATTGGCCACAAAAAGCTGGAAATAAATGTATATTAAGAATGCAATTAAAAACATAACACCTGCTATCGCTGCTGGCATAGTCAAATCCAAACCTTTGATACTGCACTGAGGTAATCCAGCCACTCTGAGACAGCAGTAAGGTTTATTTTTTTTTTAATGTTTCATGGAGGAGTGGCTAACAATCTTAAATTCAGCACTGATTTGATCCAGATGATTAGATAATGTAATAATGGCATTCAAAACCTGAGATGATCCAAAAGCTCTCACATAAAACTGAAATAATCCATTTTTTTCCTAACATTGACTTCAATCTGTGCTTGACATCACATTGATCTTTTAACAGACATTTAATGAGACATTACAATGATGCAACCACTGTTAATGCACGCTATCATAGGCTTCATTGTTAAGATCTACGTTTTTGCTGCTGTTTGGAGACAATAAAGGCTCTTATGGCCATGTTAACAGAACTCAGTTTGGGAGCAGTTAGACAACCTCTTCCTTAGTGACAAAGCAGGCCTGCATACAACTGCTATGTATCAAACCAGTGAGTGATGCAGTGGAAATTTTCAAACACAGTACAGATAGTCCCTGACGTACAAACAGGTTACATTCTGAACACCTGGTCGTAACTCAATTTGGTCGTAAGTCAGAAATATCCTTATATTGTAATCCCTCGAGGTATGCCAGGGTGGTGGGAGGGTACAGCTGAGCAGGGGTTTGCAGGGTGTTGGACCTGGGCAGCAGGGTGTTGGGGTGGGTGTTGAGCCCAGCAAGGGGGTTGGAGCAGGGGCTGCTGGGTGGTGGCTAGCAGGGTTGGAGCTGGGGCCCCACGTTCCAGGTGTTGGGAGCCCTGGGCGCAGGTTGAAGCTGGAGCCATGCGTACTGGGGAGTGTGAGCTGGGGCTGTGGAAGACTCAGGCGGGGTTGAATGGGATGAACTGGAGTCGGGAGGTTAGCCGGGGTGGGGGAGTAGAGACTCATGTGCCTGCAGTGGCTGACAGCTGGAGCCCAGCACATGCTAGCAGCTGACAGCCCAGAGTGTGCTGGGGGGGTGTCAGCTGGTTATGGGGGGGTTGAGCCAGGTGGAGGGGGGTTTGAATGGGAGTGAACCAAGGCAGGGATGGGTTGAGCTCACAGGGGGGATAGAGCCCCTGCACATGACACCGGCAGCTGAGAGTGGGAGCCCCAACCGTGGGGGGGAGGGGCGTTGAGCTGGGGCCATGGGAGGAAAGGTTTGAGCTGGGTGTGGAGAATTGAATGGGGGGTGCGCCAGGACAGGGTGGTTGAGCAGAGGGGGTTGGACCCCACGTGCACGGGGGGGTTGGGGCACAGGAGTTGGAGCCAGGTCTGCGGGGTTGAAGGGGAGCCCCGGGCGTGCGGCTGAAGCCCCCCCGCTGGGGGAGGTGAGCTGGGGCGTGCAGTGGCGGGTGAGCTGGAGGTTGGTCATATGTGCGAATGGTCATAAGTCAATGTGTTCGTAAGCCGGGGACTGCCTGTAGAATCTCAGAATTATAACACCTCAGGGAAGGGAGGACATTCGGAACTCTGACAACGTTCTTAATTCTGAGCAAACATTATGTTATGGTGGTTCTTTCCAAACATTTGCAACCAAACACTGACTTCTGACAACTTTGAGATGTTATTACACTAAAAATGCTGCTTTTAACTGTCTTAACTGAAATGCAACAAGCACAGAAGCAGTTCCCTTATTGTAATTTAATTGGTCTTTGCTGCTGCCTTTGTGAGTTTTTCTGGTTTCAAATGATAAGGTGTGTGACTGCCCAGTCACTTGGTAACTCTGATGTTTGTAACTCTGTGGCTTTACTGTACAGTTAACCCTCAATTTACTGGACCCTGATTTTGCAGACTTTGGAAATACCGGACATCCACCAGCTCCCCCGTCCTCCTCCCAAAGAAAGTACAGAAAATGCCGGCAACTCACCAGAGCCACCCCTGGAGCCACTGCTGCTGCCACAGCTGAAGGACCTGCCACAGCTGGGGCCACCACTGCTGCTGCAGCTGCTGCCACTGGGGTCAGCGGAGCTGCGGAGCAGCAGCAGGAGCCAACGCAGCCAGGGCTGTGCCATGGCTGGAGCTGCCACACACTCCTCCCACCAGGGACAGGGCATGTGTACGGTCAGGCGGCACTCGTGTACGCACCCCACCCACCCCACCCCACCCCTCCAGCAGCTCCAGCCATGTTGCGACCTTAGCCAGGGTGGCAGTCCCTGCTGCAGCAGCTCCTGCTGTCACTCTGATGGCTCCAACCCCCAGCCACCACACAGCCGCAGCAGCTTCTCCAGCTCCTCCAGCAGCAGTGGCAGCTCCTCCAGCAGCGGCTCCTGCTCCAGTGGCAGTGGTCTTGTGGCTCTGGTGAGCCACCAGAATTATTTGGGTTGGGGGGCTGGAGCTGGGGTAGCCTGGTGGGGGTCGGTGGGCACTATGGCAAGTAAACCATCTGATTTAATGGACTTTTGGTATTAACAAACACCCCACCCCCTATTAGTCCTTTAAATCAGGAGTTTACTGTACTTTTAAGTATTTTGTGTACATGTACTTATGAAATGTGTAAAACAATGTATGATAAATGCCAATACTGTGTATTTCAAAGGACTGATCGAAAACTGCATTAACTTTTTAAAATGTTGAACATGAAAAGTACCCATCAAAAATAAGTCTTGGCAGCCGTCAAACGCTTCAGCCAGATAGCTGAAGTGTCAGTGGTACCTGTGACTTGCTACACAGTTATATTGAGGCACAGGACCCAACACAGGATCTGGGGCCTTGATTTCTGCAGAAGCTTGATAAACTCTCCCATATCTTGTTTCATTTTACAATCTGGGGGTTGCACCTTTAAATAATTTCTGTAAAACCGGCAGTAAGGGGATCAATGCTGCTTGTGACTCCATGATTTACATAGCCAATGTGGCCACTTTGGAAGGGAAGAAAGTGTGAACCACATCCTCAGCTGGTGTAAACTAGCAGAGCTCTAATGACTTAAATGAAGCCTGGTAGATTTACACCTGGTGTAGAACTGGCCATTTCTTGCTAACAGAGAACTCAGGCTGAGATCTAGAGGCTGTAGGAGATACAGGTATACAAAATGATTAGGGACAGAACTGCATGGACAATTTGTGTGCCTGTCACACCTGATTCAGTTTACCTTCTTGGACTCTTTAGACACTATTCAGAGGTTTTTCTTTTCCAGTAATACCTTAGGTTATTACCATAAATGATTCCAACCGCAATAAAATACTCATATTACAAACTTCATCTCTCCCAGCCCTTCGTGGCTAGAGCCTTCGTCTCCCTGGAGTCTGGTCTCAGCTGCAGCCACCAGCGCTCCCACTAGACCTGGAGTTGTTATTAAAGCTGCCTATAGAACCTCTGCTAGCTTCCCATGTAGATGGCCATTCTTGGCACTCTACACAGATAATATATAAACATTCATATCTGCAAAAATAAGCCATGCATATCCCCATCCCCACTTGGGGATGTGGATACCTGCAAATAGAAAGTGGATATTTGCAAATTTGCACAGTTCTAGATACAAAGTTTGTATCCACATCCACTTTCATATCTGTAAAAATGAGCTTCAGTGATCTTAATCCATTTTCATGGGTATGGATACCACGGGTATAATGCAAATATCCACAAAGTCGCTGCACTCTATCTATTCGCAATCAGTCACTTTATCCTCAGCCTAAGAGGATTCAGAAGGTCACTTTGTTACTGCATACATTTGTGTGCTTAATTTACAAATGCAATTACTGAAACTAGACATGTATATTTAATAATTTTCTATACCAGAATCACATTGGATCCTGTAAAGATCTGGGGCAAAATCTTGTCCCCACTAAAGTTACTCAGCTAGGACTTCAGAGAGGCCAGAATTTCACCTCTGATTTGTTAACAGTAGTGAGGTAAAGCATTCATTTACACGTCTAAAAAAGCCCTACTCTCGTAAGTGAAAGTATGTGCACATACGGGATATAACATGATGCATAAAATTAAAAAAATCTGTAGCTCATTTCAGCTTCTCAGTACATACCTAATATTATTTCTGTATTTACTGAGTAAGAGTATGTCTACAAAGCATCCTTCTTCTGAAATAAGATATTCCAGAATAGTTAATCCAAAATAGTTTATTTCAAAATAACTCTACTACACACAAAAACGCATTTTGAAATTGCACTTAACTATTTTCAAAATACATCATCTTAACACATACAGCCTATTTCAAAATAGAGCCATTGACCGCACTATGACTTATTTGGAAATAGACATGATTCCCTGTCTACACTGCTCCTATTTCAAAATAGCTCTTTTGAAATAGGTCAAAATATTCCTCATAAAGGCTACATCTACACTAGCAAGTTCTTTCAGAAGATTTTTTGAAAAAAGGAGACTCTTTCAAAAGAGCCCATGGAGCATCTACACCCAAAAAGCATTTTTTCGAAAGTAAATCGAGAAAATGTGGCGCTCCTTTCGAAATCCCTCTTCCTTTTCTGTTTCAGGAATAACGCCCCATTTGAAAGCTTCTTTTAAAAGGAAAGGGGTGTAGATGCTCTGCAGGGCCCTTCTTTTGAAGGAACAGGCTTCATTTTTGATCCCTGACCTGTTCTTTTGAAAGAGCAGGGTCTGTGTGTATGCTCTCTTTCGAAAGAGCAGATCACTCTTTTAATCCGCTTTTGTGTGTGAGATGGTGCACTCTTTTGAAAGAAGTTCTTTCGGAAGAGATCTTGTAGACGTAGCCAGAATGAGATTTACCTATTTTGAAATAAGACAATGACTATTTTGAAATTTCAATATAGTGGTTGCAATAACTTTGCTGCGTAGACCTACCCTTAGGCCGTGCTTTCAAACTGAATTCATGAATCTGATTTGTATTCACATTCTAGAGGTATAGCCTATCACCTGTATTTTCATTTAGTTTGTTCTTTTTTAAAAAAAAATGGCTACTTGTTTTAACTCCTTTGAAATTATGAAGCAGTACATGTTTATTCATCGGGAGTCAGTTAAGCTGAATTTTACTGTATTGCAATGAAAAGAAGCTTTTCTTACTCATCAGTGACCTCTTACTATGGAAAAGAGTAGAAAGTCCAGCAAACGTCCTCATACGCACTTCCTGCCAAACCAGTATAATAATCAACATGATCATGTTTTTAGCTAAAAAGGAAGATACTAACACCTATTGCTTCCTTTGTGTGTTGGTGTGACTGAGATCCAGCCATTGCTCCTTCCATGTCTTGTCAATATTAACAATATTATTCATATTAATATTATTGTCTATTCTAACACCTAAAGCTATAACACCATATTTGTTCTTTGCAATTTGGAGTTTAGTTTCCTCCCCATCACTTTGTCACCCTCACATTGTTTTAAGACGGGGTCACCAACCTTTCCGAGGTGGAGTGCAGAAATTTGACCTTTTGAACTCTATGTATGGTCTGAATGCTGGTGATACTTTTTAAAGTCACTAAGGCTGTTTCTACACTTTCATATCTCTTTCGAAAGAAGCACGCAAATGAGGAAACTCGGAAATGCAAATGAAGTGCAGATTTACATATTTGGCACCTCATTCGCATATTCTTCTTTGGAAAGGGCTTCTTTCAAAAGAAGAAAAGCAGTGTAGATATGGCTCTTCTGAAAGTAAACTTCATCTTCAAAAAAAACCATATGGGAAGAAGGAGTAAACCCATCTTTCAAAAGAGCTGTGTCCATACTGCTTTTCTTCATTCACAAGAAGCCCTTTTGAAAGAAGAATATGCAAATAAGGTGCCAGATATGTAAATCTGCATCTCGTTTGCATTTTCCACTTCCCTCATTTGCATGCTTCTTTCGAAAGACGAATACAAGTGTAGACACAGCCTAATAGTCCTATTTACAACAGCTTCATTAATACATAAATTAAAAGGCAGAACTTTACTGTTTATGAGGTGCTTAGTAGAATTAGCTGGTCTCTTATTAATCCACAGCTTGCAACTGCATGGGGGTAGAGGGGTGGGGCCCCCGCTTCACATACTGATAAAAATTGGCCCACATGCCACTCTTGCTCCCACCATCCCACAAGGGATTGCTGACTCCTGTTTTAAGCTACTCAACTGCATTTGCATGCCATTTGCACAATATTTTGCCTGCTTCCTTCTCGTTCAGTTCAAACATGTTAAAATAAAATTAGAGTTATCCTGAACTTTCATTTACAAACTCACAACTCACAAACCAGGACTGACATAATGCTGAGAAACAAGACTACTTCACCAGAACTATTGAACCGCTGACAAAGGAAAGTTCAGGAGCAGTAGAAACAGAAGTTGTGCTGGAGATGAATTTTGATGTAAGTTATGAACAGGTTCATCTGTGGCCATTTTTATCTCTTGCTGAAGAGACTGAGTAGGTCTATCTCCAGCAGGTAGGTAGTAGTAGGTAGTACTACATCAAAATTCATTTCTTCAACCTAACTATCCCTCAATATTTTCTCCATTGGCTGAGAAAAGGCAGAAAGCAATTATTTCAGTTTTTAAAATACTTTGGAGTTACTCAGAGACTAGCATGGTGTGGGCTATATAAGTCCGTATTATAGACATAGGAAAATAGATATACCCATTATGCCCTATGTTAATCAAATAGTAGCATGAATAATTGTATATCTGCAAATGTAAGTGGGGGCACATGCATTTTTGCAAGTGTATCCACAGTGAAAAGAAAATACAGCTCTTAGTATTAAGGTTACTAGCTTGTTATGTGAATTTTTGTTTGTTTAAAAACAAAAACACAAAAAACGTAATCTGTACAATGGTTAGTCATTGTTAACTAGTTGTAGTTAACATAAGACTTTATTTAAATAAGCAAGAGTATCTTCTTAGTTGTTTTGGACCAAAAAGTCACATAATGATGACACTTAGTTTTCCTGCCTTTATAGAATGTAAATATGTACAAATCAACATACAGTACTACATTTTTGGATCCAGGCACGATTCCACTATGTCATCAAATTGGGCTTTTCTTTTTTCCCTTTATAAAAAATATTATATTGCAAATTGGAAAAAAAAACAAAAAGAACAAAAACTTTTAAACAAGAATAAACTAAAATAAATTGCATTTGAAAATCTGGAAAAATCAGAATACGCAACACATTTCCCTTGATAAAACTGTGCAAAGCACAGAAGTACTCTTGAGACATATGCGTATCCTTCTGCTGACTGACAGCCTTAAGAACGGTACACGTGACAGAGATATTTTTGAGGTAAAAATATTTTTATTGTAACTGAATAGCAGAGAAACCTTTGACATCTGAAGCATGTGTAAAGCGACCATGCAGACTACACTATTTTTCTCTGTGTCATGGATAAGTGTATATTCTGCCCACTTGCTGACTGTCTCTGTTTAAGATTTTGAACCACTATCAAAGAGAAATTAAATTTACAAGGACCCATGACACTGAAGAATGAAAAGATGCTCTGATGTGTGAAAAAGGAAGTCCTAGAAATGTGAAGGAATTTTATTATCCATTAATCATAGCTACCCACAGGCAACCAAAAATACCCATATAACCCCTCCAGAAGGCTATATATACACATGAGGATTATGAAACTGTGAATCAGTATTTTCACTACAGCAATGTCACAGTTGCACAGAGTTTAAGGCAAGAAGTGAACATCAGATCATCTGGTCTGAACTCCTGTATAACCAGGCCATAACATTTCACCTCGTAACTCCTGAGTCAAAGCCAATTACTTGTGTCTGGCTAAAGCATTTCAGTCAACACAAGACTAAACTCTTGTGTGCTAAAGGCAGAGAACAGGAAAGACCCATGTGTCACCAATGGTAGGGAATTGATTAGTTGAGATATGCCTAAAGGATACTAGACAGCAAACTATGCTCCATGCAACAGAAGATGGGAAAACCAATCAGCCAACCAAACAACAACAACAACAACAAACATTTCCCTGCCAATCTCTCAATCTCCCATCCACATTTACAAGTGCCATATCCTGAAAACAAATGTTTCCATAAAACATGTTGCTGCAAAACTGTCCCATTCCAAGTCACATGAAAATGAAAAAATAATACCTATTGCAGGAATGCAGAAGTTTGAGTTGAGATTTTGCTGAAGAGTTTCAGTGGGTGGAAACTATCCCATCTGAACTGTTTCACGCATCCACAATCAAAATCCTCACCCTATCTATAGTTCTGTGAAGACACCCATTCTTCAAAGTAAGGGAGTCCTTATATGTTGTATGATAATGAATTGGCTGGGTTATTCTTCAAGATAGTACATTTTCTTTTAATGTTCAGATGCTGTCCACTTATTCAGTGTTACTTTTCCAACAAACCCGAACTGTTGTCAGTGTAAAAGACATGTGAAACCAGTCAGGCTTCCTTTCACCCAAAGGCCGTGTCTACACTAGCCCCAAACTTTGAAACGGCCACGCAAATGGCCATTTCGAAGTTTACTAATGAAGCTCTGAAATGCATATTCAGCGCTTCATTAGCATGCGGGTGGCTGTGGCACTTCAAAATTGACGCACCTCGCCGCCGCGCAGCTCTTCCCGACGGGGCTCCTTTTCGAAAAGCTGATGGGAATAAGGGGACTTCGAAGTAGGCAGGGTCCTTTCGAAAAGAAGCCCCGTTGGGACGAGCCGCGCGGCGGCGAGGCGCATCAATTTTGAAGTGCCACGGCCGCCCACATGCTAATGAAGCGCTGAATATGCATTTCAGCACTTCATTAGTAAGCTTCGAAATGGCCATTTGCATGGCCATTTCGAAGTTTGGGGCTAGTGTAGACGTAGCCAAAGTGAATAGCACTGCCGGTTCCATTACTTTCAACAGAAGCCATATGAGCAATTGAGTTGCCTTTCAGAGATCCCTTGGTTTCTCCTGAAATTGGAGGTGGAGGGGAAGACAGTGATCTTCCTAATCGAACTCAAAATATATTTTACATATGAATACTAAGGTATATGAAAGCAGGCTGGCTCTATAGAAAACTAAATTGTTTGTGGGTTGTTTTCAGAATTCAGACCTACCCACACTGCAGCTGGGTGGTTGCCCTCCATTGATATAGAAGGGGTTAAAACAGCCCTGGGGTATGGCTGTTGTGGGAGCCAGTCAGGGTGAAGGATTGTGGCAGCCAATCAAATCCCAGAAGGGCTTTATAAAAGAGATGGCTGGGCAAGGTGAGCTCATAGCTGTTCCAGTCCTGAAGGGAGAAGGACCTAGCTGACTGCTTGGGTTAGGTATTATAGACAGAGTAATGCTGGGGAAAGTCAGAGTAATCCACGGGAGCTCTGGCCAGACTAGCCCAGGCTGCAGGGCCTGAGATGAGGCCTGAAGTACTAGAACAACAGAGGGGCAGTAGACAGCAGCAGGTCCAACCCATTGCCAATGATAAGCCACCATTTCAGACTTCAGTTTTCCCCTGATGTAAGGGGCTAGATGAAGACTGGCAGTGGGTCACTGAGGCAAGGTGGGCATGGGTGGGAGCTTGGGGTTTCTTGGGAAGGGAGGACCCTAGAGTGTGGGGCACTGTGGTAGGGCAATACCCGGAAAGAAAGACTCCCTGGTCAGGGAGGGACCTGGATCCTGATGTAAGGTGGAGAACAGACAGGAAGACAGGAATAAGCAGAGGGTTAGTATAAGAATCGGATGAGGAAGGAGTTATAAAAGCTAAGGGAGAACAAATTTTCAAGAAGCTGGTTATTCCTTACTTAATCAAAAGCAGCCACAAGACCAAGTACAGATAGAAGTTAGCCATAAAGTAACTTTCAGAGACTTGGTGTGAGCCACTTTAGTAAAGTGTAAGAAGGTGAACAGAGCAGTAGGTGGTGAGGTCAACCTTAGCAAGACAGGAGCAGTGAGAACACACTCTGAGGGGAAGAAATCAGAAGAACATAACAGCTTAAGGAAGAGAAGGAGGAGGAACAGATAGAAGGAAGGTCATGAAGTGGAAGAGAATTGGGATTATGGCATAAGAAGTCTTAGCATTGGTAACAACATCGGGAATAAACTGGTATGAAGAGGAACAAAGAGGTGGCAAGTCATGGTGGATCTTTTAGAAAAATATTTAAAAAATTAGTCAAGGATTATTTATCTTTGTTGTGCACTAATTATAGCTTTCAAATAGTCTATGGTTGATTAAAGGATGACATTGTTCAATTCCTGTTGGAAGCAACTTTTTGATATTTATATATTAGAAAGACTTTACTGGGTTGAAAACTCTTTTGTAGAATTCTGGATTAGCCACTGTACAGTGACAGCAATAGTTGCATGCCCTAAATTCTATTTTCACAAGCAAATCAAATATAATTTGAGTTGAAGTGGGATTTGCCTATATAGAATCCAGCATTTGTGTGCACAAATGATAAGAGTGCAAAACTGGAAAATAAGTGGGTTTTTTTTGTATACAGAAAGAAGCTAGTTCAAGGACCCTTTGAAATTTTGACCCATAAATGTCTCATATTCTTGGTCTGTCTAGCATTAGAAAGTTCTCTTCATGGTTATTTGATCAGTTGGCATCGTTTAACAGCTAATGAGAGTCCTTTATAAAATTCAAAAGAGACAAGCAGAGGAGCTCTTATAAATATGCAAAGACACAGAATATTAAATCCTAGTAATTCTAGAAACTACATTTATAATTTGGAAAAACTCTTCAGCTCACGAGTTGACTTTTTTGTACCTCTCAGCCTCAAATTGAAAAGATAAAAAGCAAATGGTTAAGAAACAAACAGAAAAGGTTTTTGAGGTTCTAACCAAAATGTGGCTACAAAAGGTCCCTAAATAGGTTTTTTTCTGCTAGTTGTACTTATTCAGTTCACCAGTCACATGATTCTCACACTGGTTGATGTTTTTTTGTTTTTTTTTTTTCCAGAAATAGAATCAATAGAGAACAGACAAACCCACAGTTGCCAGTTTGCAGTCTTGTGGTTTTTGTCTGGGGCTCCAGCCTTGCACAGGTCTACCAGATAATGAAGACAGACGATTTCAGTTCCTGTATGTCCATATGCTCTTCTGTGTCATTTTACTAATCAAATAAAAGTATAGTAAAATCAAGCAGCGGTTGAAACTGTCTAGCTAAAGTCTACATTTAAAAAAGACATTCTTTAAAAACTACCCTCACATTCTCAGCGATAGTTTCTGTGCACTGTATTTCATAAATCACTCATAATTTATGTTAAAAGCTTTTTAACAGAAAATCAATAAGTTTAGGTAGTTATGGAAGCATATCATGACACAGCAATAGGTACATAGAAGCAAACATTGTGCTCTTAGTCCTTTGCATTTATTACATTAATTTGAACACTAAACATTACTCTGGCTCAAGGCTCTTCTAAGAAAGCCCCCCAGCCTTAGCACAACCTTGTTCTCATACCCATGTATGGAATAAGCCTCCCTCTCTCCCTTGGTGTGTGCAGCACCTCTACTGACATCTGTGAGAGATCTGTGTGGGCAGGCAGCACTATATGAGAGTCAAGGCCAGTTGTGTAGTTCTCAGAGGAACCTAATAATAAAGCAAAAAGGGGGTGGGGGAGAGGCCTGAGATCTAGTGAGACCTAATAATGTTATAAATCCACAGAGAAAAACAAAATCACTTCTGCTAAAGATTATTCAGTACTGAAAGCTTAAAATGCTTATAGAAAACTGGAAAAGCTTACATGCCAGAGTAGTTCAGTGTCTCCATGAAACTGCCGAAAAATATGAGAGTCTGGAGTCATATCAAACTTACCCAAAATAGGAACATGATCTTTCTTTTGCGCGTGGGGGAGAGAAGTTAGCATGGAACATTTTGGAGCAGCTTTAGGTATCATTATTGTTTACTCAATATCCAGAAACAATACACAGGTTGTGATTCAAGAGAGAGCAGAAGGAAAAATGACAAGTATTTTGTTTCTTGGGTGAATTAAGCTATAATGTGCTTTCAGCTATTTGTTAAAGAGGCTATTCTCCTAGCAATCTCTCTTTGCTTCAGGTTGAATCATGCTGCTGACTTAAAGTTCTTTCGGCCCAAAATCACTTGTGAGCAGGTAAAAAAGCAGAGAGAAAAGCATTTGGTGTGTTTATAGCCTCACCTTCTCTTCCTGCAGATGTGGCAAATGCTCTTACACAAATAGCATTTGAGTCTTTACAAACTCAGCTATATTTTAACAAGACAGTTCTGGCCAAACATTAGTTCAGTAGAGGGATGCCTTTATGATCATTTATGGACTGTAAAGAAGCTAAACCTAGGGTGACCATATTTCCCTACACCTAATACTGGACACAGAGGAGTAGGGGAGGGAGGGGGAAGAGTGGCTTCCTGGCTGAGGCTACCAAGCAAGTCCAGCTTCCTGGTTGCCCCATGCCACAGGGCGCCAGAATGGGGCTGCTGCCCCATGGGGGAGTTCCCCGCTTGCAAGGGCAGTTGCCCTGTGGAAGCAGGGGAGGTTTGCAGGTGCCCCACACCTCCAGGCTTCAGGAATGCTGCAGGGATGTTCCCTGGCTCCAGTGGTGGCTGCCCTGTAGGGCTACCACCCTGCGGGGGTTGGGGAGACACTCCCAGGGTGTGTGGGGTGGCTGCAGCTCCTGTCTGCCCTTCATTTCCAGGTGCTGGGAATGGGGCTGTGGCCTCGCAGGGGAGCCCGCCAGCTGCCCCACGCCTCCAGGTATAGGCAGTGTGACTGCTGCCCCACTGGAAATGGTGCTGCCTCCCCGCAGGAGAGCTCTGCAGCAGTGGGGGTGGCTGCCCCACAGGTAGGTGGGGGGGGCCAATACAGGAGGCTGTGCAGTGGCGGGGATTGCCCCCTTCCCCCATAGTGGTCTCCCTGGCTGCAGGGACAGCTGCCCCACAGAGGTGCTGCCCAACACTGCTGGAGCACTAGGTCCCCCTTAAAATCTTACAGGAGGGAACAAAACGCACAATCCTACCATCCAACATACCCTGCTTACCTCTATGGCACAGCCCCTGGCTCCCTCTCCTGTTGCTGCCTGTACTGGACAGTCAGTATGTGCTCCGGCCAGCTCCAAATTGATTTTACCTGCAGCTGCAGCTGTGCTGAGCTGGGGAGAAAGCACCTCAGCAAAGGGAGTGAATATTCAGGAAAATTAGACTTTTTGTTTAAAAAAAAAGAAGAAAAAAGCAGGATGCTGCCTAAAATACAGGACTGTCCTGGTGAAAACAGGATGGACGCTCACTCTAGCTAAACCAAATACAAAATCGGCCACCTTCAGAATTGTAAGTTCATGGGCTTTTTTAAAGGCCCATTCCTGCAAGATGCTGAGCACTCAAAATACCCATTAACTCCTTTGAGGGCATAGAGTGCTCAGAATCCCACATGACTGGGTCTTAAAAGCTAAATTTTGCAGTGCTATTGGCTGCCTGGTAACATTGTAATAATTTGTAGTATGTGTACTAATTTTTGCATCCATAAGATGCATTGTATACAGAATTACTGTGAAAGCTGAAATTAGAAAAGGATAAATTGATTGAGATAAAATAAGGACTTACCTCCTCCACATCTTGGTTTGAAGGCGCAGGAATCGAAGCAGCCAAAACAGTATGAAATATTTTTTTCTCACAGGATTTTGAAATTAGATGAAACAAGGAAATAGCAAAAATCTTCTACAAGACTGAGATTTTGAATTTGTGTCCACTGTGGAGATTTGGATAAATTTCAATTAACATCTAAGCTTCAGTGTGGGTATCCAAAGTGAAATTCTGAATTTCTGAGGCTTGCTCATCATCAGTTGGCAACATGCCACAGTATTGCTTCTGCTCTAGATAAAAAGGAGAGGAGATATAGGCCTCAGCTGAAATAGGTAATTGTGACACAATAGTGAATGTATTTTATATAAAAGATTTGTGAGGCTCACAATCCTCACTCATCAGGGCACCAGCATAATGGGCACTGAGCACACAGAAGAGACAGTCTCTTGCTTCTTGGTTCACATGCCCAGAAGCTGGGAGGAGCGCTTTCAGGGATAATCCTGCTTGGCTTCTGCAGCCCTGGGGTGAAGCATGCTCAGACGCACAGTGGGGATAGTGAATTCTGAACGTGAATTCTGTGTCTACTGAGAATATTCTACACTGTGACTTCAGAAATTATAATTTGGCTGAACGTGGCTAGATTTTTACAAAGGTGACGAAATCTTTATCATTCCCATGAAGGTATCCCCTCCCCCAAGTTACTGACGTTTCTGCTCCCTGAGCATCTCAAGTAAACAGTGGTAAGAGGATTTTTTCAAACATGGCCAAAACAACTTACTTGTTTCCTAATCTTGTTATGGGAAACAGTTGAACCATTTCTGCTGAAGATTTCCAAAACAATCCAGCCTTAGGCTGACACCTAACATGAAAGAATTTCAGCCCAAATGGTTAAACTTTAGCAAAATTTCAACTTGCTATTATATGTGTTAAATATAATGTCCTATAGAATAATACAAAAAAGTCAAGTTGATAAAGTTGGAATGACATTTTTTTCCAAAACAGTGGAAAAATTTAAATGTTTGCTGTGATTCAAAACGAAAATTCAGAATTTCCTGCAGACCTAGAAACTCGAATAAATTTGATTAGCCCCTCCCCATTCTAACTTGTTTTCTAAATAAAAGCAATCCCTGATAGTGTAGGGACCTTCTTTCACAGTTACTATATATAGTAACATATATTTATGCATTCCACTATTATGGAAGAAATTCCCTTGACCAGTGGATTCTCTTTATTTGCAGCTTGTTTCTGCTTTCTTTGAATCCAATGGATTTTCCATAGGCTCCTCTGAAGGCAGGATCAGAGCTTGCTGATATAGACTGCAGCTCACAGCTTTACTGGGAAGTATTTATTTCTTAATCAGGTATCTCTTAAATTAATTGTTTGGGATGATCAAAGCCTCAGCAGGTGGTGGGGATGATTTAGAAGCCACAAAATTGGTGTTATCTTTCTGATTGACATCCTATTAGTGTAGCAGACATTTCCTGTTTGTCAGGAATGTAAAGTCTGAACATTCTGCAATAATAGCTAATAATATTTTGGAAAGAAAAACTATTGGCTGACTATTTTTTAACAAGATGAAGTCTCTTGATTTCCTTCTGTCAGGGCTGAAACAGACGCTGAGCACATGTATCCCAACCTTTTCTGGAAGGAAACCTATCAACAAAGCAGCTGCTGCTGCCTGTTACTGCTCCTGCCTTGATCCACAATCCTTCTCTCCGTAGCATACCTATAAAACTAGCAATTTAGTAAACAAATCAAGCACTAACTAACCAAAAACGAAAAAAAATCCTAGTTAAATAGGAAACCATTTCCCATGGTAGGCTTAAGACACAAACAGGTAGAAGAAGCCCTTATTTATACCCTTTCTCAATGCCTTTCAGTCAGACCAGGCTGAAGTGTTACTGTTGTGTAAAGCTTTAGAATTTCAGGCAGTTTCCTTACCTTTGTTCACAAAAATTCTCATCATGGGACAGGGTATTGGTTGAAATAGAGCTGCCATTTTCCCTTTTTTAAATCAACTCATATTAAGACTCTTAGATTTGTTATATTTTGCTCCATATTCAGACAAATGCCCTGACCCTTTTTTTTCCTTCTCGTCTTCTAATCTGAGGGAGGCATTTGAGTTATGAACTTGGCCTGAAATAAGTACAGAAACAGAGACTGAAAAATGGTGGTCAGATATGCTCAGTAAAGGAGATGGAGAAAACAAAACTAGAGAATTCAACAAACCAGGTGCTCCTCAGCTTGTGTTTTCAATCAGCCACCTCTGTGGGAAGAGTTCTTAGCATAGCCTCAGCTTTGATCACATCAGACCCTCTTTTCCTAAATATTTCTCCTTGAACAGAGAAATCCTCCTGTCAGAAGCAGGAAGGAACACCTCCCAGACACCTTCTTCAAGGATCCACCATCAGACACTCTGTAAGAACAAAAGTAAATCACTAAGGAAACGTCTCTTTGGCCCACGCCAACACTAAGCAGTGCCCTTTTTTCCAAATTTCAGCAGAAAGCAGAGGTCAGCCTAACTTCATGGTTCTTCCATGTTAGTTGTCAGCCTAAGGCTGGATTGCTTGGAAATCTTCAGCAGAAATGGTTCAACAGTTTCTCATAAGATTAGGAAACAAGTATGTTGTTCTTGCAATGTCTCAAAAACTCTTACCACTGTTTAGTTGAGATGCTCAGTGAGCAGAAACATCTGTAATTTGGGGTAGAGGATCCCCTCATGGGAATGATAAAGATTTTGTCACCTCTGTAAAATATCTAGCCATGTACAGCCAAATTACAAGCTTCTCAAATCACAGAATATTTGCAGTACACACAGAATTCACGTTCAGAATTTTCTGTCCCCACTATGCATCCGAGCAAAATATCAAAACAGACATTGAGGGTAACACATTCACTGGTAGATACTCAGCTCAGGTAGGATGCAAGGCTGGTGCACAGAATAGGGATCCTCCCTCTAAGCCATGGGGCAGCTACAAGACCACCTCAGAGAGGCTATTCCTATTGTTTTGTAGGTCTCTTATAGGACACCATCTCTACAACCTGCTCCTACTTCTATCTCAGTCTGTTCATAGCAAGTTGGTGTGCATCAAATCTTCTTCCGACATCTTTTGTTCAGAAGTACTGTGTGATTCTGGTGAACTTTGTCTAGCATCTCCACAGTTTTCCAGGTCAGGTGGCTAAGTTTTTTTGTAGCTATGGTTGTCAAGAATTATGATTAAATATGATTTCCTAGGCTCACAATGGCTACATCTACACTAGTGGAAAATTTCAAAATGGCCATGCTAATGGCCAAATCGGAGAATACTATTGAGGCTCTGAAATTAATATTCAGCACCTCATTAGCATGCTGCTGGCCAAATTTCTTTTCAAAAGGACCCTGCAAATGTAGAAATCCCCTTATTCCTGTCAGCACCTCATTAGTATTCTCTGTTTTGGCCTGTAGTGTAGACGTAGCCTACGTGTCAGATCTTGTGATGCATAAGATATGGTACAGGATACTCAGGACACTTAACTCATATAGGATTGGGTCACCACTGACCACTATCTCTAAGAACAGTTGGTAAAACATCACTGTAAGCTCTTACTCTAAAATTAAAGAAATTAGGGTGGTAAGCTGTTACCAAAAGAGTAAGAGTTGTGTTAGCTTGCCTCTCCTTTTAATCATAGAATCATAGGACTGCAAGGGAAGTCAGGAAGTCATCTACTCCAGTCCCCCCACATGCATGGAATGACTAACTATTGTCTAGACTATGCCTGACAGGTGTTTGTTTAACCTCCTTTTAAAAAGCACCAGTGATGAAGATTCTGCAACTTCCCTAGGTAATTTATTCCCATGCTTAACCAACCTGGCAGTTAGGAAATTTTTCATAAGGTCCAGCCTAAGCCACCCAGTCTGCAGTTGAAGTACATCGCTGACAGTTACTTAACATCTTCTAGGTGTTTGCAAACTGATTACTTAATTATTTGCTGTATTATCTTTTCAGGTGCAGAAGTTCAGTCTGTAAGTCTTGTGTTTCCCTTTTTATAGATTTGCAGTATATTTGTCCTTCACCAATCCTCTGGAACCTCTCCCATCTTCCATGATTTTTCAGAGGTAATTGCTAATGGCCCAAATAATCTCCTCGGTCAGCTTCTGTAGTATTCTAGGATGTACTTTATTGGCTCTGGTTCCTTGAAGATATCTAACTTGTCTAAGTATATTTTAATTTCTTTTTTCCCTATTTTAGCCTCTGATCATAGCTCATTTCCACTGGCATTCCCTGTTAGATGTCAAATCTCTACTCCACCTTTTAGATGAAAACCACAACAAATAAGTCATTTAACACGTATTCTATTTCCGCATCTTGTGTTATAGTTTCCCACCCCCACCACACCGAATAATGGGCCTACTGTATGTTAGGTCTTCTTCTTGCTTCTAATTTATTTTTAGAATGTTTTATTGTTACCTTTGATGTCTCTAGCTACTTAAATCTCATTTTGTGTCTTGACCTTTCCATTTTTCTCCCTATGTACTTTATTTGCTTATATTCATACTTTGTAATTTGACCTAGTTTACATTTTATTGAATGCATTTTTGAGTTTGTTTAGAATCTCTTGGTTAAATTGGAGTGGTCTGTTGCCATACTTTCCATCTTTCTTACAGAGTGGGATAGTATGTTCTCATGTCCTTAATAATCTCTTTGAGAGCTGTCTTGAATTGGTTTTCCGCTTAGACTTGCTTACCTACCAACACCATAGGTGCGTCTAGACTAGCCCGCTACTTCGAAGTAGCTGGCACAACATCGAAATAGCACGCATCACATCTACACACGCCATGCACTATTTCAACATTGAAATTGACGTTAGGCAGTGAGACGTCAAAATCACTATTCCTATCCGGAGATGGGAATAGCACCCTACTTCGATGTTCAACGTCAAAGTAGGGCGTGTGTAGACAATCAATGTCCCGCTACATCGAAATAGCAGGGTCCTCCATGGCGGCCATCAGCTGAGGGGTTGAGAGATGCTCTGTCCAGCCCCTGCAAGGCTCTATGGTTGCCGCATGCAGCACCCCTTAGCCCACGGCTTCCGGCTGCTGCTGCTGCTGCAGCTGGGGGTCCATGCTGCATGCACAGGGTCTGCAAGTGGTTGTTGGCTCTGTGGACCTCGTGCTGTGCAGGCCAAGTGTGTCTGGGAGGGGCCCTTTAAGGGAGCAGCTTGCTTTTGCCCCAGAAGGGCTAGTCCAGCCTGTGACCCCATCCCATAGCTTTGCTGGCCCCTTATTTGGATGGAGAACGCTTGTGTGTGTAGATGGTCCGCATTTCCTTACGGGGTGGCTCCTTTCAACACTCCCCATTGGTACTTCGACGTTGAATGTCGACAGCACCAGCCCCAGAGGATGTGTAGACGATACGTGTCAAAGTAGCCTATTTCAATGTTCTTACTTCGAATTATGCTACTTCGATGTAGCGTGCTAGTGTAGACGTAGCCCATGAGTTTACTAAAGTCTGCCTTCTAGAAATGGATTATCTTCATTGTGCTGTTTTCTCTCCTGCCATTCTTTACAATCATGAAGTCTACCATTTCATGGTCACTCTCACCTCAGCTGCCTTCCACTTTCAAATTCTCAACCAGCTTCTCTCTATTCATGAAAAACAAATCTACATCCACCTTCCCCTAATAGCTTTCTCTGCCTTCTAAAATTTAAAAACAAAAAAAAAAGTGTCCAATACATTTCAAAACTTCTTGGCTAATCTGTGCCCCACTAAATTATTTGAATTATTTTCTCAACAGATATCTGGGTAGTTGAAGTCTCCCATTACCATCACATTCTTTGCTTTGGATGATTTTGTTGTTGTTTTAAAAAAAAAACCTTCATCCTTGTTAAGTGGGATGCAGTAAATCCCTATCGTGCCATCACCCATGGTTTTTAACCCCTTTTATCCTTACCCAGAGACTGTCAACAAGTCTGTGTCCTATTTCCAATTCAGCCTCAGTCCCAGCGTATATATATATTTTAATGTATAAGGAAACATCTCCTCCAATTTTCCTCACCTGTCCTTCCTGAGCAACTAGTATGTTTCTGTACTAACATGGCAGTCATTCATATTATCTCACCAAGTTGATTCCAACTGTGACATACTTGTGTTCATAACTGGCATTTCAAGTTCTTGTTTGTTCCCATACGTCTCCAATTAATATATAAAAGCCTAAGATAGAGATTGGATTTCTGCAGATGGTCTGTCTTCTTTCTCCCCTATCCATGCCATAACAGCTTATGCTCATCCCAGATCCTGACCCTTCTGCCAGGTCTACATGTTTTGTCACCTAACTCTGTTGAACCTAGGTTAAAGTCCTCATCACTATGTTAGCCAGTCTATATTCAAATATGCTGGCACATGGACTCCATCTCTTCTTAGTAGCCCTTCCTGTGCACGTGGACTCCATCTCTTCTTAGTAGCCCTTCTTCCCACAACAGCATCTTGCAAGGAAGCCAAATGCCTTCTGGCAGTGCCCTCCTCACAGCCAGGCTTTCATCTCTATGCATTTGTCTTTACTTGGGCTTCTCACCTTGACCAGAAGAGTTGAACAGAACACTCTGCACTGTAACTCCTTCACCCTTATACCCAGAGCCCTTTAGTCATTTCTGGTCTGCTCTAGGGCATAGATCACAGTAATATTAGTGCCTACATGGATGACTAGCTTGGGGTAATAGTCAGAGGACTAGACAATCCTTCTGTAATGTCTCAGATACAGGCCCCTGGCAGGCAGCATACCTCCCAGGATGCCATGTCAGGCTGATAAGTGCCTCCATCTCCCTAAGAAGAGAAGCACCAACCAACCACCAGGAAGACCCGCTGTCTTCCTGGAAGTGTTGTCTACAATCTGCCTATGATCTGTCTATGATCTTGGAGGCACAGAGCATCTCCTCCTCCACCAGGACAGCATAACAATTCTTTATCAGTATTTTGGGTGGATTGGGAGTAAGCTGAGAGCAGAAGTAACCAGCAGCTAGTGTCCTCCCTATTCCAGAGACATATTCCCTCTTTCTCCTCCTCCAGGGACATGATAGCAGTTCTCTTTAGCTAGCTTCCTCAGCCTTGGACATCTCCGTATGAAGATTTACAATGAATTCCTCATGGGTATGGATGCTCCTCATTTTAGCCACCTCCATCTGTATCTCTGACACCTGCTTCCTGAGAGATTTTACTAGCAGATGCCTTTCATGTGGAATGCTTTCTGAGAGTGGGAAATGTAGACCATAGTCTCTGAAAATCCACAGCATATCTGTGTAGAAGTATCTATACCACCTAGGTCATTTATGTTAACACTACGTACTATAATTTATTTTTCAGTCCTATCACAAAAATAACATCATCTTCCTCTGAGACTGATTACCAGCCTTCTAAGCAGGATGTCCATTTTTATAGTAGGTGCTATTCTGATTTTAACTAGATCAAATAAAGGCACCAAGAAATAATTCTTTTCAAACTTTCCCTTTATAACATAGGTTATTATAGATCGACACTATTGTTTCCTTTTGGGTACACTTTTGTTGGAAATTCTTTTCTCCCCTATTTTCCTGGTTCCTTCTAATAAAATGTGATGCATATGTTTACAAATACAGTGCAACAACAGTTACAAAAAGCTCAGACATCCTTGCTCAATAGCAGGTTGGTCTCTGCTAAAAAATAACCATCAAACCTGATGTATGCTAATAGGAGGGTTAGAAACCAACTATTTGTGGTTTAGAGTGTGTTTTGCATAACAGGGTATGAATTAATGTGTTCTTCATTTAAAGTGTACTAAGTAGAGAATGTTTAAGAACAGATTCGTATAAGAGATGACTCCAAATTAAGGCCTCTTCCCATAACATAAAGGTTCCTAAAAAGCCTGGGCTCTGGCTGAGGGAGAAGTTGCCGGCCATGGAAGATAGCCTCAAGCTGTCTTCCAAGAAGAACCTTGCATGCAGGGGGTGGAGGCTGAAGTGAGGTAGCACATAGTGCTGTGAGGCTTCCAGGGGGCACAGAAGCGTGCAGTAACTTAGACTTGCATGGGAGCAAGCTCAGGCCTTGACTTAATGCTTGTAGACATTTGTCTCTTCAACAACTTTAAGACATAAACATGCCTGACATATGGATTTCATTCTTTTTGTTTGAAGAGGATGTTTTTTATTAAAATATTTGTGTAGGGTTTTTTTTCATAATGTTTTTATTGTGCAGCAACCTGCAGTGCCTCTATGGGGAGGCAGTTTATATGTTCAGACTTATTAGCAGTATTTATTATTCTTTCAAAAGGGCAGATTGGATCATTTGTTCGCTACAGTCACAAACATATTACCAGCTCTCTTTTTCTAGCCTTAAGACTAGGAGAAAAGAAGAGAAATCCTGAGAGGTGAGAAGCACATGCAATAATAATAGAAATAAATGTGGCCGCACCAGCAGTGCCATAGGTCTGGGGGCATGGTGGGAGGGGGCCCAGCTGCCCACACCTGGAAGGGGCAAGGCCAAGGGTAGTAGGGGCAGGGCTTAGGGCAGTCATTCCAGTACCACCCCCCTCCACACACACACACACACACACACAATGCACACAGAGCAGCAGGATAGTGCTCCACAGCATTTCAAAGAACCCTGGAGCTCTGGTACTACCCCGCTACTGAGGTAGTGACTGGAGCCCAGGCGCCTTTGAGATACTGGCTCTGGGGCCAACTGCCCCCTTTGTTCCTGCCCCACCCCCTTTGGTGGGCCTGAATAAATGTGATCATTGACTACCCAATAATGCATATATGGGGTCAGATGATTATGATATATAATACAATAGCACCTAAAAGGGCCATTTGAGATCCTGGTCCCATTGCACTAAGCATTGTATTAACATTGCAAGACACAGACCCTGTCTTCAAATGGTTATTAAAACAGATAAGAAAGACAAAGGATGAGAGAATGGAAATTTCATATCCCGGTTTTACAACTGAGTAACTGAGGCAGAAAGAGATTAAAGACTTGTCCAAGGTCACTCAGGAAGCTGGTTGCTCACAAGAAGAACTAGGTCTCCCGCATCCCTGCTCAAGGGCTTACCCACAAATCTACCTTCCTCTACCAGGTCAGCCCTTCTGTGGGTGTGCAATAAGGGAAAATGAAACTCCTCCCCCCATGTACCACTGGGATGCTCACCCATCCAGGGGGATGTGGGCACCCTGTCCCAGGCTAATGCTGGGTCTCCTGCTCATGTTACTGGGGGCACACTGGCTCCAGCTCTGGACCTGCATGGCTGCTGAGGATGCGGTTCCAGTGCTGTAGGGCTGCAGGAGAAGCAAGCTCCAGCCTGGCCAGGTGCTGCTGCCTCTAAGCCACAGCTCCAGCTCCAGCTCCAGCCCCACAGAACTGCTGGGGGAAGTTGGTTCCAGCTGTTCCTGTCTACGGGGCTGCTGGGGTTGGGGTTGCAGCTCCAGACTTGTGCAGCTGTGCTAGTCCTGTGGAGCTGCCAGGAGAATCTGGCACTGGCTGTGGCCCAGTGGGTCTGCCTAGGGACCCAGACCTGGGCCCTATGTGGCTGAACCCCCTCCTCCCCAACATTGCTGGGGGATGCAGGCTCTTGCTTGCATGACTGCCCCACCGTGGAGCTGCTAGAAGCATGAGCTCCTGCCCCGCAGAGCTGCCTGAGGACATGGGCTGCAATTTGCCCTCCTTTCCAGCTCTCTGCTGCTGGAACATCCCTGATCCTGCTGCATGAAGGATGTTGCCAAACCAGGGAGTGCTGGTTCTGGGAGGTACAACCTTTATTATTTTTCTCTGCAGGTCTTACTGCTATGTCATCTCTTTCAGATGTCATTTAAATATACAGTTCTGAATTTGAACTCCTGTCACTTATCGATCTAAATTAGGCTTTATGTTATCTGCCTAAGTGGTCAAGAAAAGGCCACAATAAGAGCATGCCTATTGTCTCTTTCAGTATTCCTATTGAATATATTTAGACAGAAAAAAGTTGGTTCAATTTGGTCTAGAGATGTAAGCCAGATGACCTGAAGCAACAGACAGTAAGGAGCTCTCTGCTCCCCGTCGAGGATTAAAAGAAGGAAGAGTGACCACATTATGGTTTTATTTACATAAGCTGATTAAATAGGGCTCCAGATCCACAGAAGATCCAGAGTGGAAGAAGCATTCTTCCCCAATTGATTGGGCAGCAGGGAAGCACAGATGCAGAGAGCTTCAGTAGCAAGAGCTATCAATGCAAATTTCTCCCAGTGACGCTTTGGAAGCCACCATAACTATACTGATATGAAGATTTAGCTGGGTGATAGTGCTGAAGACTGTTCAATAGTAGATGATGTAGAGGTGGTTCTTCAGTGAGTTGTAATATCCAGAAGATTATTTGCTGAAGTTGCAGAAGATTGCAGCAAAGCTGAGTGAACTCTGAAGTGGCCCTCTCACCCAAACAATAAACATAGGTGAAATTGCTATTTATAGGTGTATTAGATGATGGGACCACAGGACAGTACCAGGGAGAACTTTACGAGGGTCTGGGAACAGGTCTGCACAAGTCATCTCATGACTCTGTGACTATGTTACTCACTGGCACAAAACTATGCGCAATGTTTCTTATATGGTGAAGCAATGTAATTAAAGGGCCTTTTGTTTATAGGGTGTTCACATCAGTAGGTGGGGAATGAATGAAATTATGCCAAAATTGCTGTGGGAGAGTGTTTTATTTGTCATATTATTGCTGAGTTTTCCCAAATTGATGCAGTGTTTTCCCCTACTAAGATTTTCTTTCTTTCATATGCAGACTCATTGCTTACAAATGGGGAAGTACCATCTATTAAGGACACCCAAGGAAGGCATATAGTGATCCCAGAAAGTCAAGATATGGGCTCAAGCTGGTTGTGTTTGTTAACTTTAACAGGAATCCTAATTTTTTTGAACCTGCCTCAGTTACTGTCAACACCAACTGGTGGAAATTTTACAGAGAGAAATAGTACAGTGTTATGATGTCTAATGTGCACAATGGGTAAATATTGTTCTAGCATTTAGATACGTGAGCTACAAAATCAAGGAGAAATGAGGCATAATTTGAAAATGTAATTGGGCTTTATTTTTACATTTTATTTTGTTTTTCCATGTATGCCGTAAGAAACAAGTGAATCTTGATTTTCTAATTTAATATAATATAAATAAAAATTTGGGGTATTTTTGTTTTCTTTTGTCTTGTTTTAAAGCACATTTGACCCTAAATGTGGAAGAAAGAGCTTGAGCGAAGTGGAGAGAAGGATTCTGATTTTTGCTTTTTTAAGGTCTAGTTTTCATTAAGTACCAAATCCTCAAGCGTCTCTGCAGGCAGAAACGATTAGTATTCTATTCTTAGCAATGAATGGAGTCTGGCTGACAAAGAATTAGGTTTTCACAAAGCTTGACAGCAGCTTTTATGTTGACCTATACATAATGTACCTTCTTAAAAGAAAAAAATTAGTTTTAAGTTCTGCTTAAAACAAATGATTACAAGAAGTACAAGTTCAATTAATAAAAACATTTTCTATGTGGAGGTTTCTTCAGGAATTCTTACTAGCATTGTGGCACAGGAGTATAGTTGCAAAGTAACAGTCAAGCAAACAGGGCCTGATGCACTATTGTGTTATTGCAGTTTATCATTAATAAACTCCACTGCTAATAGTCTCAGAGGGCAGTCATGTTAGTGTGTGGCTTCACCAATTACAAACAGGTCTGTAGCACCTTAAAAACTAACATGTATTAGGTCATGAGCTTTTGTGCGTAAGACCCACGTCTCAGGATGATTACAGTAGGCACTTAGATTCCATGGTTTATATGGCAGGGAGGGAGGTGGAGGCAAAGGAGGAAGGAAAAACAGGGGTGGAGCTACCTGTCACTAGTAGAGAACCTCACTCTCATAGGCCTTGGGTGACAAGCCAGTTCGCTCCTACAGAGAGCTGACCAATCTCAAGAAAATACTCACCAGCAGCCACACATCATACTACAGAAACACTAACCCAGGAACTTAACTCTACAATAAATCCTGGTTCCAACTCTGTCCACAGATCTATATAAATGACATCATCACAGGATCTATCCACACCAGCTTCACCAACAAGGGCTCATACACCTGCACATCTCTTAATATGATATGTGCTATCTATGCCCCTCGGCCTTGTACACTGGGTAAGCCAAACAGTCTCTGTGCCCAAGCATGAATGGACATAAATCCAATCTCAGGAAATGAAATACACATAAATCTATCGGGGAATATTTTAACTTCCCCAGACATTCAATAACAGATTTAGAAAGTAGCCATTCCTTTGCAAAAGAATTTTACCAGAAGAGTATCCAGGAAGACATCTGAATTGGAATTCATTTGCAAATTTGACACATTTAAATAAGGCCTTAACAGTGATCTCAAGTATTGTATATGTTACAAATGCAATTTCCCCACCTTTGATATTTTCAAGAATGGGACATGTCCCTGCTAAACTTAATTTGCCTCTGCTCCTGCTCCTAGTGATGATAACCCCTTTTATTTGCCTCCTTCCCTCATCCCCGCCCTCCCTCCCTGTTATATAAACCCTGGATTCTAAGTACCTACTCCAGTCATCTGAAGAAGTGGGCTTACCTGCGAAAGCTCATGACCTAATCAATGTGTTAATCTTTAAGGTGCTATAGGATTGCCTCCACTGATAATAGTTAAGCTATGGCTGAGTCTACACTGTGAGCGAAAATCGATTTTCTCAACATCAGTTTCTTAATGCTGGGTTTTATCAATTTGATTTTGAGCATCCTCACATTCCCACATGTTCCCCACAAAATTGACTTATTGCTGCCACACACAAGTAGCTTAAATCGACTGCTGCTGCACTGTATTGTGGGAACCTATCCCACAGTTCTCTGAGCTCCCTAGGGTTCTGGCTATTTTCACTGGTGCAGCATGGGGAAAAAAATGCCCTGCAAGTAGATGTGGGTATCTGATGACATTTTCCCACATTTCATTCCCCTCTTTCCCCTGCCCTGTTAAACAAACGTCCTTGTTTCCAGACAGGGTCTGGCTTGCCTGTGTAAGAGATGTGCTTTTTATAATTGATGGGAAGTGAAGGGTAGTATAGTGCTTAGGAATGGTTAGAAAAAAAGATTTTGGGTTTCCCAACTCACAGATTTTTGAAAACAGGATGCAAAAGCACTGGATCTTTGGGGGCTTGGATCTGGATTTAGACCCCCTGGCAAAGGAGACCCTCAGAACAAGAATTTGTTTAAGTAGACATGGGTGCCACACTGAAACTGCAATGAATCACTGAAACAATTACAGCTCGGGGCGGCTAAAAGACTCCAGACTACATCCAGGTTTGAACCTGCCAAAAAGACCCTCAGAACAAGAATATGCCTCACTGCAAACCTTACCTTGAGAACTGCGGTAATTGTATAGCTACTACGTTGCCTTCATTGAAACAGTTACGGCTAGAGGCAGCTAAAACATCCTGCCTACAGCCAACACCCAAAAATCATGACTGCCAAGGGAGACTTCCCCCAGGTGGCTAAAAGACCCCAGACTGCAGCAGTCACCTGAAAATCATGACTGCCAAGGGAGACTTTCCCCAAGTGGGTAAAAGACCCTCGAATATGGCCAGCCCCTTGGTCTTTGGCTAAAGCTTATCCAAAAATTTCCTCTAAGAGGACAGCCATGCTAGTGACAATTTTCTTTTGTTGCCCAAAAATTTTGATTGACCAGGGAGATTTCCCCAGCCGGCTACAGGACCCTCACTGTGTGCAAGCTGCCTGGCACCTTGTGCAGCATGGCCTTTTATTGGTTCGGGGTCAAGCATGATGCAGCTGAGTGCAGGAAAGTTCCAGACTGCATGGTGCCTCTGTGGGGAGGGGAGAGAGAAGATGTGGGGGTCAGGACAAAATATAAGCAGCTGAAAAGAATTTTCTCATCCAACATGATCCCCACACACAGACTAGCTGCCATGTGATGTGCGCGAGAGAAAGTTCCAGAATGCGTGTTGCCTCTCGAGGAAGGCAGGGAGGGAATGTCGGGGGGAGGGGACGTGACAACATGTAAACAGCTGAAAAGCTTCTCATCCTATCACATAAGCAGGAGCCCCACCCACAGCCTAGCTGCCTCATGGTGTGGGGAGGCAGCAGCTGGTGCCAGGCAGCGCAGAAAAAAAGGCAGCTAGCAGGGGTATACAAAGACCACTGACCCTGTAGCCATGCTACTAGCAAACAAAAAGACAAGAAATTTTTTCAGCCTCTCATGACCCTACAGCCACAGACTTCCAGGTGCCAAATTGAAACTGTCTTCCTGTTGCCTAATTCCTCCACACCTGAGACCAGCAGAGATGGAAGAGGCCAGAGGGGAGAACTGTGGGGCATTGTGGGGCACATACGGGACATGTCTGGAGGCTAATTAATTTGATTTAAAGACATGGCACTTCCTCACTACCCTTCATTCAGAATTTTAAATTTGAACTGAATGCTTCACCCATCAGGTTACTACAATATTATGATACCAATATTATGCTGATTTTACTGCACTATACATCAAGCTAATGGAATTTACAGTGAAGACAGGCACTTGGAAAAATCAGGCTAAATGACTTAAAATCAATATCTCATAGTGTAGACTTCGTCTATACTGGCATAAACTGGAGTACCAATATGGTGACTTGAATGCTTTATAGATTTTGGTTTGTACCAGATTAAGGCATTTGATACAAAGGGAAATGGGTGGCTGAGAATAATATATTGTGTTGGAATTAAGATGAACTGTTCATTGTTTTTCTTAATGCCATTGACATTAGGGAAATAATCAGCAAGGAATGTAAAAGTTTGGGAGTGCAAGGTCCACTCAGATAAGTATCTACAAACAGATTCTTAGCTAAACAATTTCAGTTATTTGGTTCTGCAAAACTGGGCTGTGAATCTCATGAAAACAGCTGTTCTGGCAAGGTTTTTTGGCATTATGGAGAAATCAGCCTGTGGCACCTTATGTGGTACTACAGCATTTATCCAAAACCTGGAAAATGCACAAAAACATCAAGAAAAAAGGTAACAATTTTTTGAAACCTCATTTAAGGTCCACTTCAAGTTTAACTGGCGATTTGCCTCAGTTCTTCATTCATGCAACCTGGTTTGTTGACCCATATTTTATACTTTAGCAATATTTTTTTATTTAATCTATTTTAGAGTTGCCTCTGGCAAGGTATCTATGGGTGGTACAATGAGAACAAAACACAAGACAGCAACAGAAAACCTACAAAGGAACTAATCAATGCACAGCCATACACTAAGAAACACTATAGCTGCGTCTACACGTGCACGCTACTTCGAAGTAGCGGCACCAACTTCGAAATAGCGCCTGTCGCGTCTACATGTGTCGGGCGCTATTTCGAAGTTAACTTTGACGTTAGGCGGCGAGACGTCGAAGTCGCTAACCTCATGAGGAGATAGGAATAGCGCCCTACTTCGACGTTCAACGTCGAAGTAAGGACCGTGTAGACGATCCGCATCCCGCAACGTCGAAATTGCTGGGTCCTCCATGGCGGCCATCAGCTGGGGGGTTGAGAGATGCTCTCTCTCCAGCCCCTGCAGGGCTCTATGGTCACCGTGGGCAGCAGCCCTTAGCCCAGGGCTTCTGGCTGCTTCTGCGGCAGCTGGGGATCTATGCTGCAGGCACAGGGTCTGCAACCAGTTGTCAGCTCTGTGTATCTTGTGTTGTTTAGTGCAACTGTGTCTGGGAGGGGCCCTTTAAGGGAGCGGCTTGCTGTTGAGTCCGCCCTGTGACCCTGTCTGCAGCTGTGCCTGGCATCCCTATTTCGATGTGTGCTACTTTGACGTGTAGACGTTCCCTCGCTGAGCCTATTTCAATGTTGGGCTGAGCAACGTCGAAGTTGAACATCGACGTTGCTGGCCCTGGAGGACGTGTAGACGTTATTCATCGAAATAGACTATTTCGATGTTGGCTGCACGTGTAGACGTAGCCTATATGGCACATGGGTAAAACAAATAGCCACCAGGCAAGCCAGCCCCCGCATCTAACTAAAACTAATTAATAAGAAAAGCTTATAATTCAATAAATTGTTTTGTTAGTCTTTGAAGTGCTACATTTCTGCTGTTTAAATAAGAAAAGAGGAGTGCATTAAAAAGTTAGGCAATATAACTGTGAGAAGGAGATGGTAAAATAGGCCACTGAAATCAATGAAACTAACACCGTGCCCTGATCACAGTAACTGAGACATTCCAGTGGGTCTCCTCTGGGACGAATTTCTACAAATGAGAAGACTCAAGCAAGAACCATCTGCCTCAGGGCTAAGTTTGGAATGAACCTACGGATTGAGAGCCCACCATCCCCAGCTGACTGCAACTGCTGTTTACATTTCAAAAACTGTTATCAAATGAACACCCTCTCAGCTACAGAGATGTTACATTTTAATGACATTTGGACTTAGTACTCAAAATTGCTGAGGTCACTTTTACTAGGCTTCCGAAAAACAGTCCTGCTGGGACCCCATTCCTGAACTCATTGAAATCAGTGGCAAAATTGCCATTGGATTTAGAGGGATCAAGGTTGCTCTAGCAATTCCTGTGTTCCTAGGTCCCTAAGCATGCACATATTGTTCAATTCAAGGGTCAGATTCTGCCACTCTTATGTTAAGTATTATCACAGTTTAATTAATTAGGCTACTAGCAGAGGAAGATTATATTCAGCATACTTAAGCTTTGCAGAATTGGATCCAGACCAGCCTTCTTATTTCCATTCCCCCTTAAGGTAACACCCGCCAATTTCAGTGGCATTCATCCATAGACTAGCACAAGGAGGAATACAAGTCCTGGCCGCTACCCCTTTGCTCTTTTTACCCCTTCTCTTCTTCTGAACCTATTCTAGATACCAATCTACTAATCCTGGCCTGAACACAATTCACACAATTATTACACCAAATACTCTGGAAACATTACTGTAAGTGGTGCATCTACATCAGCTGGGTACGCCTACATAGTCTAACAGCAAAGGGCCATTTAGCTCACCCTGACAGCTGGACCACAGGCTCTGAATCCCAGGGGCTGGACTTTGGCACTCAGGCTCTAGCCTGAACTGCAACTTCTAACTACCTGATTCAACACAGCTATTTTCAGAGCACTAGTGTGAGCCCCACTCACCGAAGTTTGTTGAAGCAGGCTGCGAGGCTTGCTGCTGCAGGGTATGTAAATATACAGGCTTTTGGAAAATATTACCCTGTGCTCCTTTTAATCAGCTTTTGTTTCTAAATAATGTTTGCAATAGAAATTCCTATGGGAAATAGGAATTCATAGACCATTTTTTAAACTACAGCCCTTGACAATGTCTGTCTGTCTGTCTCTCTCTCTGTCTCTCTCCATACATATATATATGGCCCAGTGTGGTGGGGGGGGATTCCTTCACTCATCAAAGAACTGCCCTTCTGTTTGAACTTCATTCTGCCTAGTCCTGATGTGGCTCTACAGGTGCAAGCTGCGGGGACAGAGTGTTTCTGAACCATGGGTTTAACAGTTGTGAGAAAAGTACAGTGCAGCAAAGGAACCTCTTCCTCGATCCACACCCAGGGAGCACCCACACAAGGGTAAGAGAGCCAAGGGGGAGCTGAAAGTCAGGGAAGTCGTGCCTCTCTTCTAGCCATATGCCTATCAGCAGAGCTGGCTGAAAAGGACTTGAACATGCTGCATGCCATGCCAAGATACAGCAGTGCGCAACCTACCTACCATTCCCTCTGTATGCTCTCTAGGTTGGGATGGCCCTGCATCCCAAGTGCCCCTCAATGGCACAATCAAACCTTCTGTTTCTCTTAGGTCCCTATTCTGTGCACTAGTGCTCTAGGCACTGTTCTCAAAGAAAGTGATCCAAATCCTTAAGCAATAAGTAGGTGCCCTTCCATTGGCTTCAGTGGGATTTGGATCACAACCCCATCAAGGCAGCAATGTGAATAGCAACCAGTCAGAATCAAGTTGTAGAAGTAGAGGAGGATTTATTTGTTGAGTGAAAGACCCTGAAGACACCTTGATTCTTCTGAGTCATATAGGCATAGTCAAGGCTCTTTGGCTAAATAATTGACCTTTCTTGTTAGCAGTACTGCTATGAAGCTTTCCTATACATGAATTATATATACACCATTACATCCAGCTTGCAGTCAAACATTTTAAAAAAATAATGTGGCTACTCATTGAGTAATGTTCTACTTAACGTGAGTAAGAATGGCAGAACTGGGCTCATACTGAAGAGAATGAAAGAGAATATTGCAGATTCAGGGCCATTAATCTATAAGGACAAAAAAGCAGAGAATGAGACTGAGTCAGAGTCCAATTCTTCTATATTTAGCTCCTTGTAGCCATGCTCTCTGCAAGCTGCTCTGAACAGTGGAATTACATCCGTTTCTCCACAGGGTGTGAATTTTTGCTTTGTTCTAATGTTCAAGAAAAGTTGAAGTAAATAACAACTGTGCAAACTGGGAACAAATATTTCCCCTTGAAAACAATATATTTGTTTAGTTATTGTTCTGTTAAGCGCATCTCCTTGGGGGCAACTGTGATGAAGGATTCTTGCTTGTGTTGTTTTGCAAGGTACTGTGGAGAGATGTGGAGACAAATGAGCATGTGAAAAGGGATATGAAGTAAGTTGGACTGGATCCTGCCTGTTAGGATCCATTAATGAGAAGCACCTCAGTAGCTGCCTTGAGCTTCACAAGCACAGGTGCTCTAGCTCTAGCCAGCTCTTATATGGCCTCTGCAAAGCGTGACAGGGCTTCATATGCCTTCCCACCAACCTCTACACTCCCAAATAAGAACCAGCAAGGATATAACACATTAGCTGCGTCTACACGTGCACGCTACTTCGAAGTAGCGGCAGTAACTTCGAAATAGCGCCCGTCGCGGCTACACGTGTTGGGCGCTATTTCGAAGTTGAAATCGACGTTAGGCGGCGAGACGTCGAAGTCGCTAACCCCATGAGGGGATGGGAATAGCGCCCTACTTCGACGTTCAACATCGAAGTAGGGACGTGTAGACGATCCGCGTCCCGCAACATCGAAATAGCGGGGTCCTCCATGGCGGCCATCAGCTGGGGGGTTGAGAGATACTCTCTCTCCAGCCCTTGCGGGGCTCTGTGGTCACCGTGGGCAGCAGCCCTTAGCCCAGGGCTTCTGGCTGCTGCTGCTGCAGCTGGGGGTCCGTGCTGCATATACAGGGTCTGCAACTAGTTGTTGGCTCTGTGTATCTTGCACTGTTTAATGAAAGTGTGTCTGGGAGGGGCTCTTTAAGGGAGCGACTTGCTGTTGAGTCCGCCCCGTGACCCTGTCTGCAGCTGTGCCTGGCTCCCTTATTTCGATGTGTGCTACTTTGGCGTGTAGACGTTCCCTCGCTGCGCCTATTTCGATGTTGGGCTGAGCAACGTCGAAGTTGAACATCGACGTTGCCAGCCCTGGAGGACGTGTAGACGTTATTCATCGAAATAGGTTATTTCGATGTCGCTACTTCGAAATTAGCTATTTCGATGTAGCGTGCACGTGTAGACGTAGCCATTGTGACTAGATTAGTTTCATCTAGGAGCAAGCATCTCACTCCCACTTCAGTCGCTGATGACCATATCAACGTGAATGAGTTCAAAAGCAACTAACAAAGTTATTCCCTTTCACAGGGAAACCAGAAGACTTATAGTGAAAAGTTTGATGGGTAATTAGGTATAACTTCTTTATGCCATTGATTTTTTTTTTAGATTGCGTCAACGCAAATTTCAGTCACCATGCCATGGTCAAGCACTTCACTGATGTGCTAATACCCTCCGCTGTCCTTTATGTGTCTGTTTTGAAATTTGGAGCAAGCCATCTTTTTTTCTTTTTAGAAAGCACTTGAGCACTAATGGACATCAATTAATCAATTATTCAATAACAATTATAGATGTAGGTAATATAGCTGCTACAGAGACCATGCATAAATTGTGTAACCCTGTAATTAATAGTCATTGTTATTCTGTTTCTTTGCATAGCTTTGGGTGGTAAGGATTTAACATCAGGATGTAAAGGTCAGTAGAGCACAGGCCTTTTCTTAATACTATTTTTTATTCTTATTGGGGTAGTGTCCATGATGGTCGATAACCACATTGTGGTAGGGGCAGTAGAACAAAGAGCTTAGAGTTCAAGTAGAAGAGACGAGACAACAGAACATTTGCATGGAGCTCCTCCAAAGCATGAGGGGCAGCGTGGGACAAAGTACAAATGAGCTTGTTTGAAAGTCCTTCACCAAGATTACGTCTACACTACAGCGATCTTTACGTCCTTCATGAAAATCTCTTCCGAAAGAACCTCTTATGAAAGAGAGCACACACGCACGCAAAAACGGATCAAAAGAGTGATCTGCTCTTTTCAAAGAGAGTGTCCACACAGCCCCACCTCTTTCAAAAAAATGGGCCCAGGGTCGAAAATTAAGACTGTTCTTTCGAAGGAAGGGCCCTGCAGAGCATCTACCCAAGTTTTCTTTTGAAAGAAGCTTTCGAAAGGGGGCTCTCTTCCTGCAACGGGAAAGGAAGAGTGATTTCAAAAGGAGAGCCACATTCTTTTTATTTACTTTTGAAAGAATGCTTTTTGTGTGGAGGAGCTCCATGGGATTTTTCAAAACAGCCCCCTTCTTTTGAAAAATAATTTGAAGGAACCAGCTAGTGTAGATGCAGCCCTAATGTCCTGCAAATGGTGCATCTTCTTCCATGAGCAGAGGAAGACCAGAGCTTGCCAGTCCCATCTAGGGGGGCTTAAAAATGGGGAAATGCTCTGTTAAAAGTTTGCTTTCCTTGCAGGAATCCTTCAGAGAGGTTAAAGCTAATTCTCTAATTAAATGTGGGAAATGCCTGGAGAAGTATCACTCCCTAAGAATGAGGTTAGAGCTACTAACTGTAACTGTTCACATACCCACCAGCTGTCTCTCCCTAAACATAGTCCCTCATTACCAGTAACCAGGTAAACCTCTAGGCCATCTCTGAGCTCTCACACAACCTCTCTGCCCATGTTCAGTAAACTCTTGCTGTACTGGTCTCTGCTCCATTGCTCTCTTACCTCTATTATTTCTGGGGGCTGCTGTGGGAGCTGCTGAAGCTGAAGACCATGAATTAAGTTAGTCACTGTGTTTTCTACCTCCCATCACCATTATATTTATTCACTGATTTTTCTGTTTAAAATCTTTTTTTTTTTTTTGGCGAGAAATATTTTTGGAAAATTCTCCCACCTACCCTCTGTGTATTTACTACAGCTCCTGTGGATTTAACACATTTGAATATGTTTTAGACCTGAACTGGGCTTAAGAATGTGTGAATAGAGTCTGTTGAAATTAGTGGGCTTTGTGCACAAGGCAAAATTTGATGTATTGATTTTTTCAGCTACCCTACTTGGAGCAGTTCACTTTCTTCTTAGTATCCAGCCAGCCGCAGTGTCAGTGTTGAATGGAAAATCTCTGCCAAGTGCTTCGTTTTCCATCCTAGCCAATAAACATCTAACTCTGTGTCAGACTTGAGCTTACATTAGGGGAGGAGAAGATTTCACATTATTCTGGAAATATATTTCTAGTGCTCTTTTTATGAGCAATGCTGGCTTCATACTTTTTTAATCCTTAGACTGTTTCAAAGACCATGTCTGGTATTGTGCCAAAATGCAGAGTGATTATGTAATGTGAACAGAAATCCAGTTTGGAACGAGCAGAGCAGATAAAAAATCATTTCATTTAGCACCTTTTATAGTAATTTGATGTAATGATCCTCACTGAGATTTGAGGTACTACAACGCAGCCACTGAGATAACGCATGATTTGAGTCAACATGTGACTTACAAGGTGAAACTGTGGGTATATCATGGTCCTTGACAAGACTGTTTTACATACAAAATAATGATATATATGCAAAACCTAAATCCCATGACAAAGTTTCTGACTCACTGAGTTTTATGCTGTTTCCTGTTAAGAAATGCTTCCTTTTCACATGCCAACAGTGCTTGCAGTTGATCTATTCAGTTTTATTTTACAGGCTGCAAAAATAACTTTCCATTCCCCCGTCATTTTCTCAATCTTTTTTCTTAATTTGTTAATACAGTGCTTATCTATATTTAGAAGCACATGTAACAGTTAAAACCATCTTTTTAACTCACTAAAGGTATGGGATGTGTTATTTGCTGTTGATTCACCCAATCTGACACCCATCATAAGATATGTTAATAAATATCATATTCCACAAGCTGATGTAAACGTCCTTTGTGCCGTAGAAGGAAAAATACTGCAGAGCTCAGATAACAGTTCTCTCAAGGCTTCTGTTCTTTTCATTCTTATTTCTCTTTCTTTCTAAATTTTCAAGTGAATAGAGCATTTGAGAAAAGTGCTAGATTGACAGTCCCAGCATCTCTATTTCTCTACAGCTATTCTCAGTCATTTCCACAGTGAAATAGAAAAGACAGCATTTGGACATGCTCAAGCAGGAGTAAGCCCTGCTTACTTTGCCTCTGATGACAGCAGTGGACAGGAGTCTGTCAGGACAGCAAAAGGTCTCTGCTCTTTTTCAGCTCTCTGCAGCTTTGGCTAGCAATGGGCCAAATTCTTTGCTGAAGTAAACTGGGGAAGCTGCATCAAAGACAATAGAGCTCTCTTATCTTAAAGCCTCTTGGAATTTGGCCCAGGTTCTGTTTGGAGAGAGACTTTTTATGAAGAATATCATTATTTTGAAAACTCTTTTGATGCTTTGGTGAATCATGCATGAAATCTACAAAGAGCTGTTTATCATCTTCACATTCAGTGTAGTTTTAATTGACTGGTTTCCTATGAAAAACCTACTGGATCTGTTTAGGCAATGTTTTAAAATTAGGTCATTTGATCATCTTGGCCTTAGCTTTCTAATACGCAGATTCTATTTTTTTTTTTAAATTTTACATCAGTGAGAAGTGCCTAGAAGGTGTACTTTTAACTAGGCCAAAGAACTGGTAATAGGATGCAAAGCCTTTCACTGTTACAAGTCTCCTAGACTATCCAGTTCTTCTTGTGGTATATTTCAAAAAATTTGATGTCATAATTATCACTATCGAGAGTTTGTTCCATAAGGCATGAGTACTAGCTACTGAAGACACATCCAGGATGGAAAGTTACAATTCAATTTGAATTATCCTGACGCCCATCATTCCTGAAACAAAATGATGAACTATTGCGGCAAGTGGGGACAAGACTAAAATAAATAAATTAAAGATGGACTGATTTAAACAAAGCTTTGTTTCTGAGATAGATTCTACATGTATACGGCTTGAAAAGTAAACATCATTACAGAACTAAGGGGAAATAAATTAAACACAAGCAAGTGTACATACTCACACTAGCATGCATAACTGTTCCAGGGCCTAGGAAACATCAACAATGAATTCTGAATTACATGAGATACTTTATCTGTATGTTTGCAAAAGTCCATATTACTCAGTATCTTGGCTTTGCTGGAGGCACTGACGAGTCAATGGTAGATGAATGAATGTCTTACATTTCCCTCTGCCTTTCTGAATAAGTTTGCCTACATGGATTTAACATGGATTCATCATGTACATATTATAAAGGTGGTCTGGGACCTGAATGCTCAATTGGAGCTAATCTGATAAAGATGAATCTTCCATCTGAAAAAAAAAACAAAAAAGAAACCTTAGTGCTCTTTAATTTCTCATACATTAACTCTGACATAAACTGTAGGAAAATGTCAAAGGAAAGAAAGAAGACAAAATAAAGTACTAGTGGCTTAAGATGTTATATTTTTTTCCCACGATGCCTGGCAGGAACAACACAGGCACAAATCCCATTATGTTGGCCTGTTTGAAAATGGGGTTTGTGTGGGCTTCCCATGTACCATGTTGCAGAGCTACCTCAGTCTTTGAAAAATGTTATTTGTCTTCAATGGACAAATGGACTTCAGGAAAATTGACTGCAGTGAGTCACCCACTGAAAAAGGCCTATGAACGCCCTGATTGAAGGTATCTTAGGCTAGGTCTACACTGACTTGTTCTCCCAGCAGCTTCATTCTGATGAGCAGTCTCGCAACTGCAAATGGCTGCTCATTAGCATAATCCCAGGACTAATTAGCATAGCCAGGCAAGATCTCCCTGCTGCCAGAGGCTGCTGCCAGCATTAAATAAGTAGTGTAGATCTGCCTCTGCCAGCCAAAAGCTCCTCTGTTGCCAGCTCCTTATGCCTGAGGCAGGTTTACACAGCCTGTTTAATGCTAGCAGCAGCTTCTGCTGGCAGGGAGATTTTGCATGGCCATGATAATTAGCCATGGGATTATGCTGATGAGCAGCCATTTGCAATTGCAAGACTGCTGTCTGGCATGAAGCTGCCGGGAGAACAGGTCAGTGTAGCCCCAGCCTTATTGTCAAAAATTGGGCAGCCTATAGAAAATAATATAAGTGCAAAATGCAGAACATATTCTTGCTTCCTCTCTAAAGTCAAAGCACTAATGTCTATGCATAATGTAACTTATTAAATTATTATTATTGTCATCTTTAGTTTTATTTATGGTGCTCCAGAAGTCAGCTAGGTACCTTACAAAAAAGTATAAGTATAGAAAGCCTGCTCTAAGCAACTTGCAATATTTCTACTCTGTTATTACTTTTCAAATTATTTTACAACATAACAATCTGTACTTGCTGGAGGTGATTAGTTATAACTGCAAACACCACAAACATGGAATTAAAGTTTCAGTAGCAAGAAAAAAAAGATGAACTGTGATTGACTCAAAGTTTTTCTCTCTTATCAGATGAACACATTAATAGTTGGCTAGTTGGAGAAAAAGAACACAGCACGCAGTGAGAACCAGGCTCCGCTTTTTAATATCGTATTAAATATAAAATATGCTGTATGAATAGGATTTGAAAATGGTTGGTATTTAGGGTGAGGCTGTCATTTTCCCTTTGCATCCATGCAGGAGAGTAAATGTAAATGCTATGCACCCTCATTCTTCCACCCTGCTTATCTGCATCATGGTTAGCCCCTGTGGCTACTACTTCTTCTTCCCCAAAGGCAGACAAAGAGTCAGTATATTGAGCTGGGAAATGAATGGCACATTGGCTCTCCTCCCTAAGTACCCACCACGACAGTTGAGCCAGCCAAGAATAGGAAACAATTTATCACATACAGGGCTAGCACTTATAACTTCCCCTCTGTATCCCATGTGAGCAAAGTGGGAACCAAGAGCCAGACTGTAACTTCATTTGCTAGGCTCCTGGGGCAATGCATCTACATACTGCCTCTTATTTGAGGGTTCTGGCAAAGCCGCTACTCAGCCCTGAGCCATCTTGTGTGAAATCTAACCCATAGCTATTGGGAGCCCACAGGGAGCCCACAATAATTTTGTCACCATTAATTAATCTTTCTTAACTAGAAAGTGACCATGTAAAACGTTACGGTCTTACTCAAAAGATCTGGTTCTTGGGTGCGCACAGTGTGCAATCTACTTATTCCAGAAACAAAAACTAGTACTGAGATTGTATCTTATCTTTCTTCAGACTGATGGGAGAGGAAGCTGGATTGCCTTTCTTCTTACACATCTGCAACAAATGTTAATTCCAAGCATTCACACCTGTGCAATGTGATTGAAGGGGTACAGAGGTGTTACTAAAGAAAGGCCATAATTTGATCTGCTACAGTCTGTCCCACGAAAGCTCATCACCTAATAAATTACAGTATTTTGATAGTCTTTAAAGTGCTACTGGACTGCTTTTTTGTTGTGGTTAAGTCGAGTGATGGTATCTCCAGAGTAAATATGTAGACAAAGTTGACAATGGGCTTTGTTGCAAGGAAAAGTTCCAGGATGAGTATTCCTGTGGTGTAGACTGTGATTGCTAGTGAGAATCTTTCTTAGGTTAGGAAGTTGCCTACAGGACAGTACCGAAAATGCTAAACTCTGGAAGGCTCTAGGTGACAGACCTGTACTGATCAGGGGCTCATTCTCATGTACCTCAACCAGTATTATATATGCCAGTATGTGCCACCAATGCCCCTAATAAATAATTTTGTTAGTCTTCAAAGTGCTACATGACTGTTTTGTTTAGTTAGAATACAGGCTAACACAGCTACCTCTCTATTACTATTCAACTGTCAAGAGTATTCCAGAAGCCATATATTTTATACCAAGTTTATTTTAAAAACTTTAAAAATCTTTTATTAGCACAACAACAAAAAATCCCTGATAAAGGCAATTTGTTACTTTAGTCTGCAATTTATCATATGCATAGCACTGCTATACACAATGTTGAATATATATATATAGATATATAGATATATAGATATAGATATAGATATAGATATATATTCTTGCCAAACACTTGTGTTCTTGCCAACTAATTAGACATTTTGGCCAAATTCATTGGCTTCAATGGATTTACCCCAGGCATTAAATTGAGCCAGTGTTTGTGAAATGCTAAATGAGGACTAAGTATAACGGTCCCAGATTATACAGAGGTCTTTGTATTTATGGGCTAAATTCTACTATTAATTTGGCTAAGCTCATCAAACACACTTACATAAGTGTGACTTTGCCTTGAATCAAAAGCAGAGATCTGAAATCAAAGGCTTTTCTATTTCCTATTATCTGTATTCATTTTATTACTTTTTTTCCCCAACTATTCCATTTTAATCATGTTGTTTTCTCTTGCTTCGTATCTAATTTTAAGGCTTGAAGAAAAAGATAAAAGTACAATGCTGAGGAAACTTTAGCTGTTAAGTAATTGAAAATCTAATAACTGGATTTAGTTCATATGAAAAAAGATGAATTAGGAAAGCAGACACTGTATCTGGCATGGAAAGGACACAGTGGCTACGTCTACACGTGAAGCCAACATCGAAATAGCTTATTTCGATGTTGCGACATCGAAATAGGCTATTTCGATGAATAACGTCTACACGTCCTCCAGGGCCGGCAACGTCGATGTTCAACTTCGACGTTGCTCAGCCCAACATCGAAATAGGCGCAGCGAGGGAACGTCTACACGTCAAAGTAGCACACATCGAAATAGGGATGCCAGGCACAGCTGCAGACAGGGTCACAGGGCGGACTAGCGCTTCCGGGGCAACAGCTAGCCGCTCCCTTAAAGGGCCCCTCCCACATACACTCAGCCTGCACAGCACGCGGTCTGAGGAGCCATAGGCACACAGACCCCGGGCGCCGCAGTCATGGACCCCCAGCAGCAGCAGCAGCAGCAGCAGCAGCAGCTAGAGGTCCACCCAGCCCTCCCGGCAGGAGCAGGGCTTGCCCTGGCCCATGCCATGTGGGAGGCAGCTGAGTACCTTCTTGCCCCAGGGGAGGAGATGCCCCCAGGGCAGCAGGGCTCAACCCCTACCCCTGCAGCACCCCGCTCCACCCCCCGCCTCACACACCGGCGGCTGTGGAGCTACCCCACCAGCACCGACTGGTGGGAGCGGCTGGTGCTTGGGGAGTGGGACGACGACCACTGGCTCAGGAACTTCAGGATGACCCGGCAGACATTCCTGGAGCTGTGCCAGTGGCTCACCCCCGCACTCAGGCACCGGGACACTGCCATGCGGCGTGCCCTCCCTGTGGAGAAATGGGTCGGCATCGCTGTCTGGAAGCTGGCCACTCCGGACAGCTACCGATCCGTGGGGCAGCAGTTTGGTGTCGGAAAGGCCACCGTCGGGGCTGTCTTCATGGAGGTAAGAGAACCCACAGGGGGAGGCCAGGGCAGGGCAGGGGGGCCAGGGCAGGGCAGGGCAGGGCAGGGCAGGGCAGGGCCACGCACACCCTGCTCACCCCTTATTGGGGCTGTCCCATGTGCTTTCTCTGCAGGTCGTGCGTGCCATCAACGCCATGCTCCTGCACAGACTCACATCCCCATCCGCGCCCCGCATCACAGTGGAGGACGATACCTCAATCGGAAGGGCTACCATTCTGTCGTCCTGCAGGCCTTGGTGGACAGCCGGGGACGTTTCCAGGACATTTACGTGGGCTGGCCTGGCAGCACCCACGACGCCCGGGTTTTTCGGAACTCGGGCCTGTGCCGCCGGCTGGAGGCGGGGACCTACATCCCCCTGCGGGAGATCCCTCTGGGGGACACCACCATGCCCTTCTGCGGCATCGCAGATGCGGCCTACCCCCTCCGGCCGTGGCTCATGCACCCCTACACGGGCCATCTCTCCGCTAGCCAGGAGCGCTTCAACGAGCGCCTGAACCGTGCGTGCCAGGTGGTGGGGCGCTCATTTGGCCACCTCAAGGGACGCTGGCGATGTCTCCTGACCCGCCTGGATGCGGGCCCCAACAACATCCCCCAGATTGTGGGTGCCTGCTGCGCCCTGCACAACCTTGTGGAGAGCAAGGGGGAGACCTTTCTGCAGGGCTGGGCCGCGGAGGCCGGCAGGGCACACGTGCAGCCACCTGCTGCCCCCAGTCGGCAGGTGGACCCAGAGGGGACCCGGGTCCGGGAGGCCTTGCGGGCCCACTTCAACCAACAGGCCGCGGGGTGAACTCTGGCTGCAGGGCCTGCTGGAGCTCATCAGCCAAGGTGTCAAGGGTGGCCGGAGGGGAGGAGGGGAGGAGGTGTGCCGGGAGCCCAGGATGTCCCTGAGCTCCCTGTAAAAGGGGCAAGTGACAGGGGCGGCCCCAGATCGGCTGGCCGCATCCCGGGCCCGGGCATAACCCTGCCGCAGCTCCTTCACCTTACTCAGGACATGGTCCGGAGTGCGGGCAGGGTGACCCTGGGCAGCCAGGCCGTCGGCCAGCCAAACGAACGCATCCGCGTTCCGCCTCTTGCTCCCCATTACCTGGAGCACCTCCTCCTCGCTCCAGAGCCCCAGCAGGTCCCGCAGCTCGGCCTCCGTCCAGGAGGGGCCCCGCTGCTGCTTCCCAGACTGGCAGGTCTTCTGGCTGGGCTGGCTGCCCTGGCTCCCCTTGGGGGGGGGTCCCCTGGGGGCGCTGTGGGGGCTGCTCGGCAGCCATCACCGCTGTGTGGTGGGCTGAGGGCTGTGCAGGCTGCCCGCGTGTGCAGGCTGCAACCTGCACGTTGCCTCAGCTTCCTGCAGAGTCAGGGCGGGGGAGGGGACCTTTAAGGGGCCGCTCCACGCGGCCACCAGTGAGCTGAGGGGCTGGAGAGAGCGTCTCTCAACCCCCCAGCTGATGGCTGCCATTGAGGACCCGGCAATTTCGACGTTGCGGGACGCGGATCGTCTACACTGTCCCTACTTCGACGTTGAACGTCGAAGTAGGGCGCTATTCCTATCTCTTCATGGGGTTAGCGACTTCAACGTCTCGCCGCCTAACGTCGAAGTTAACTTCGAAATAGCGCCCGACGCGTGTAGCCGTGACGGGCGCTATTTCGAAGTTAGTGCCGCTACTTCGAAGTAGCGTGCACGTGTAGACACAGCTAGTATGAGCTGAGCAAGGCATTGGAATGAGGAAAGAAAGTGGCAAAGGACAGGAGAAGAAAAATTAAAAGTCTTCATATAACAATCATTGTTTACTTTAAATGCAAGGGATATTCTTTAGAACTGAATATTGTGGTAAGCCAAAACCAAATTATATGAATGGAAATAAAGTAAAGGCTTTGAGTCCCTGATGAATTTTTTGAATTCCTGTGGAAAGTTTGATGGGCTGTCTTTCTTTTTATAAATAAACTATTGTGGTTTTAAGACATGTGTTGAGCTTTGGTTTATTTAATTCAGAATTGCCAGAGAAAAAGGAATCCTGTGGATACTACACAATATATTAACAATCAGGGTAAACTGTGGCCAACATAAAACAGATTAAATTCATATGCTATGGAGATAAGTTGGTTTGCAACTTTCTGTAAATTGTGCACATGGCAGTTTTTAGGGTGCTGCTATATTTTGGTTGATGTGTTTTGGGCAAAGTGATGGTTGGGAGCTAGGTGAGTTAGCCACAGAAGGTTTGTTAAGTCCACTCTTTTCCAGCTAAGCTACTGCTTTTTGCCCTTTCCAAGCTCTGCTAAGAAACCTGACCCGGACACTACTGTCTTTGAGATGAAATAGTGGCCACATTAAAGTCAATGACAAAATACTCCCCAACTTCAACAAGGCCAGAATTATACCTTGGTATCAGACTCTGAGCTCGTATCGGGCTAATAATGAGAGCAGACTATGTTTTGCGTGTCTTAAGAAATACTGCATAGTAGCCATAGCATACGATGGCAAGAAAGTAAGGAGTGGGTGAAAACAGCTTGACAGTTACAGTGTTAAGTGATCATTAAGTCAAGGGTGTGGAACTTTTTTATGGTCAGAGGCCACTGACTCACAGAGGAAATCAGTCAGCAGCCACACACAAGTGAGACGCAATCCCCCACATGCCTCCAGCCCCAAAAACTAACCCTCGCTGACTTGGCTCTGCATGGACCCAGTTCATGCTGAGAATTGGGGTTAATTGGTGCTCACCCTCCAGCATGCAGGGGAGGACAGTGCTGAGGCTCAGAAACTTTCTATGGGACAGGAGCACCAGTCCACTCCACTCTCGTGGGAAAGCTCTGAGCCTCACTACAGGGTGAATTCAAGCAAGCTGGGGGCTAGATAGAGCCTACAAGCTATCGGTGTCTCACCCCTGCATTAAGTAAAGAGTGCAATGGCAACAGGGAATCCCACTGTGACCAAAAGCACCCTTCTATTCGAACCCTAAACACCATTGCAATAATGTTCATACAAAGTATGCATTGTGAGCTATCATCTCGTTACTTGCTAGTCAATAATATCATGGTAAAATGTATTTTGCAACACTATATGTTATGAAATGCCTCTGTATCGTGCTGGACTCATAAATTCAAACTCACCAGCCCTGACTAGACAAAAGTTGTTAAACAGGTCTATCCAAAACAAAGGAATTTGTGTTTAACCTCAATTTATATATAAGTAAATAGCAGGGTCCTTGAGTTAGCAAGAGGGGGAAATGGTACATGACAAGGCAAATATGCACTTCAGCATACATAGGGAGTTGAAAGAGCTTTGGAATCCCATTCACCACCAGACATTTTGTTACCCCCTTTCTGTCTTGAATAGACTTTGGTTTGACAGGTAATCCTCAAAAGAATCCACTCCAAATGGTGACTGGACTATAAAAGTAAGGTGCTATAACACCACAAAACTTCTCTCCCTATCTTGTTCTCTCACACACACCTAAGATGACAAAGGAACCAGTCCTTTGACTTTGGTGAGAGAGGGGAGGATCCTGACTTGAGAATTTCATCAGCCAGGTTGCTGGGATCATGTGGTAAGGATTTTACATAGAAACAAGTCTAGCTTGTTAAGTTGTAGGTACCAGAAAGTGTTTTATCTTCATTTCTCTTGTCACCATTACTGACTTTAATAATTTGCACGTATATTCTCTTAAAATCTCTCTTTGCAGATAAATTAACTTGTTTTACTTTTCAGTCAAAACTAGTCCAATATCATGTTTAAATTGATCTGTCTGTGTAACTTCAGTTCAGTTAACAAATGGCTGCATATTGATTTCTTATAGGAACACCAGACTTCTACCATCTGAACTGCCTTGACAAGAGCTGGACAGTGCAGAAACACAAGTTTTGAGTAAAAATTGGGTTGTAAGTGTGAGAGTTGGGCCACAGTGATCCCCTTGAGACTGTTACTTGATGGGCTGATCATACCATGGAGCCTGTCTACCTGCCATCTGGGGCATTCTACCACCCAGTCCTGCTGAGCCAGAAGCTGTGGTCTCCCCTGTCAAGGCAGAGAGTTGAGAAAACCGCCCACAGCCAAGTAACACAGACACTAGGAAGATCTCAGCTTTGGGAAGGCTCAATCAAAAGGACTTTACCAAGCATCCAGGTCTTATTCTGTATGAAAGTTTTACACAAAATAAGCATAAGTGGTTGCCCCCTCTGTCAATGAAAGCGAGAAATGCACAGCTGTTGGTTGCCCCACACACATACACGCCCCGTGGCAACAATTATTTACCCTGGGCTTAATAATAAACAAAAGGGACTTTTTATTAAGTATAAAAGGTAGGTTTTAAGTCATTGCAAGTGATAACAGACAAATCGAAATAAGTTACTAAGCAAAGGGCTTGTCTACACTAAACCCCACCTTCGAGGGGGGCATGTAAACGACCCCGATCGGTGAATAGCAGTGACATGCTGTGCTGCATATGCAGCACCTCATTAGCTTAATTCTTGCCATGGGAACTTCAAAGTTGCAAACTTCGAAGTGCTGGTAAGCCATGTAGCCACAGGCACTTTGACATACCCATGCAACTTTGAAGTGCCCTTAATCCCAAAACATTTTGGTTGCTTCCCATTTGTTATATAGAATTTCTGCAGGGCAGGAACCTTTTTTTCAACTCCCCACACCTGTGGAAAAATACAAAATTCAAAATGGATTTCAGCACCAGGTGACATGGTCACATGTCTTTGTGGGACCAACAGTAACCCAGGCTTGCAGGCAAAATAAGCCTCTTCACAGATTACTGTCTTGAGCACTGTTAATGGCCTTCATTAGCACATATAAGCCGTGTCTACACGTGCACACTACTTCGAAGTAGCGGCACCAACTTCGAAATAGCGCCCGTCACGGCTACACGTGTTGGGCGCTATTTCGATGTTAACATCGACGTTAGGCGGCGAGACGTCGAAGCCGCTAACCCCATGAGGGGATGGGAATAGCGCCCTACTTCGACGTTCAACGTCGAAGTAGGGACCGTGTAGTCGTTGTGCGTCCCGCAACATCGAAATTGTGGGGTCCTCCATGGCGGCCATCAGCTGGGGGGTTGAGAGACGCTGTCTCTCCAGCCCGTGCGGGGCTCTATGGTCACCGTGTGCAGCAGCCCTTAGCCCAGGGCTTCTGGCTGCTGCTGCTGCAGCGGGGGATTCATGCTGCATGCACAGGGTCTGCAACTCGTTGGCTCTGTGTATCTTGTGCTGTTTAGTGCAAGTGTGTCTGGGAGGGGCCCTTTAAGGGAGCGGCTGGCTGTTGAGTCCACCCCATGAGCTCATGGGAAAAAGGGGACTTCGAAGTAGGTGGCGTCCTTTCGAAAAGGAGCCCCGTCTGGACGCGCCGCGCGGCGGCAACCCACGTCAATTTCGAAGCGCCGCTGCCGCCCGCATGCTAATGAAGCGCTGAATATGCATTTCAGCGCTTCATTAGTAAACTTCGAAATGGCCATTTGCATGGCCATTTCGAAGTTTGGGGCACGTGTAGACACAGCCATAGATACATAAATGGGCTTATAAAGTATAATTTTAACTTCATATACAAGAATGATATGTGCACAGAAACAGAATATACACATTCAAGGGATTACAAATTCTCCAATAACAGGTCACATGCCCCATTTTTTACAAAGCATATTGAGGTTATCCTATTCATATTCAAAAACACATTTCTATAAAACTATGGGAAAGCAGTGTCACAGAGAGTATGTTGGGGCAAATAGAAACCAAGGCTAGTATAAACTAGATTGTGACTGGGGTGTTGCTGACATGATTCTGTGGTCAGAGCTAATTGATGAAGACAGACACTCAGGGGGTAACCTGTATGCTTCTGAGCTGAATGTGAGTGTGGCCCAGGTTGGGAGCTACAATAGCAAAGCACTGGGAGTTCTGGAGAAGCTGGTGACCTCTTCTCCCTGGTCTGGATTGCACCCAGGAATGTGACAACTATCACGAAAATTAAATAGGAGCAAAATAGGAAATAGTGCCTGGTTATTCACGTGCTGTCCCTTCTGCCACTTAGTAGCAAGTGTTTGAAATGCTGGAGTTGGCCAGTTCTTCACTGGTAGAGAAATCATTGACGCAAACATTCAAGATATTTCTTCTAGTTTGATTTATTCATAATATGTACATAATCTCTGGTTGCATTGAATTAAGATGGCAAAACTGCAGCAAAGCTTCACAAGGACAGTTCTACTTGGAGAATCAGGCATTTTTATGTTGGAGCCCTTCCCAGCTGCTTTTCCATATGATTCTTTTGCTTGCTAGTCAAAAACATGAGGGTACCTGTCAACCAGATTTAACCATATCACACGTCCCCTGAAGCTCTGTCTTATGCAGAGTTTTGTGCTCTGAGTGAGACCCTTAGAATATCTATGGATGGTAGGAATAACCCTTTTACAATGAGACAATGGCCTGATGACATCTTTGGCTAGTGTACTTTTCCAGTCACTGAACAAGGCAGGGCTCCTGCCTCATTCAGCACATACTTGAGAATGTCCCTCAGAAAGCAGGCCTGTTTCATCATGAGCACAACACATTGTCAACAGGGGATACTGCTGCTCCAATAGCTTCAGCATTACTTCCTGGGAAGAAGATTTTTTCCTCCAGGAGCAGAGCAGCATTGGTGGATTTGCCCCTAAAAGCAGAGAGTTTCTCTGTGATTGACACTGATAACACACATACCTTGAAAGCTCTACTGTCAATGATTAAGCCTTAATAAAAGCAAATAAGGTGGTGTCTGTGAGTACCGCAGTCAGCCAGCCAGATATCTACCTGGCGTCTTGTAAATTAATCTGGGTGTTTATGCTGTAGATCATGATGAACATGTTGCTATAGCGACATACATTTCTTCCAATTTTTTTTGCTGCTAATTACCCTAACATCAACACGAACTACTAAATCTTTGAATTTGTAATGAATGCATGTGGAAAGCAATTGCTTGCTATATCTATTCTACTATAGCAGCATGATAAAGTAATGAAATATTAATGGATATTGATTATTTGGGTTTATTGGAGCCCATCAGCCTTGATACTAATACATGTGTACATATGCACACTGAAGATTTCACTGCATATGGCTCATTCTTCCAGCACTGCCCTACTCTTAGCTGTGGCAAGTCACTCAAGAGTGATTCATAGGAATGATACACTTCCTCTGGCAGATGCAAAGTGTGTTGTATTCTCAGGCTTCCAAGCCTTGCCAGGTTGGAAGTCAGCATGGACCTCAACTGAACTGCTTTACCAGGTAGTGTAGCCACTACACCCACGAATTGGAGACTTTTATGTGCAAAAAAGTGAAATTTACAGTGTCCTGGGAGGGAAGAATGACACCTTTAACAAACCAACAAGACAGTTTTCAACTGTGAGGGGCTGACATGGTCCTAGTACACAGGTAAGGGGCCAGGTCTACTATAATTTTCCTCTCTCACAATTGACACAAAGTCCTAGCTGGGGTGGTGTAGGCAAGGAGTAGAAGATCTTTAAGTCAGTATCCTTTGGGCATGTACTGGGCAAATTACATCTCTCAGAGCCAAAGTTTCAAGTTGCCTGAAAACTCAGACACTACTGTGCTAATTACTGTAGGGGGAACATTTCAAGGCAGGTTTGGTTTTCCTTGCAACCATGAGTACTAGAAAAAATGTCCACAATGCTGACTTTATGGTGATTTCAGAAATATATAATTACTAGATGATTTACTCAGCCTTGCTCAGGTCCTTAAGTCAATTAGTGTTTGTTTTTCTTCATTTAAATCATGGCTCTGGGGTGGAGCTGGGGATGAGGGGTTAAGAGAGGACTGCCCCAGCCATCTCTCACCATAGCAACTTGGAGCCAGATGAAGAGCACATCTCCATGGCCACTGCAACTCCAGTAGGCACAGCCAGGGGGCAGGGGGGCAGTGCATGTGTCTCTGGAGGGGGCATGTCCAATTTGCCTGCTCTCTGCGCTCCCCAGCAAGTTTGAGGAATACAAAAAACTGCATTTTCTCCTCACTCCCTCACTGAGGGAAACAGCCAGCAACATTCCTGTTTGAATCAGGGGTGAGAGGGAGAGGAGCTCTACCCACAATCTTCCCTATGGGGTGCCTGGGGTGTGGGAGGCTCGGGCTGGGGCAGTCCTGGATGGGTAGATGCCCCCAGACAGCCCTGAGTGATGATTCTGTACCTTTTCTCTATGGTTTTATTTGAAGCAATCCCATTCCAGACACATTCCATTTTCCTGGCACAAACAAATCCTGATCTTGCTTTAAGTTACAATAAGAGGAAGTTATATATCGAATTTGGTGAGCCTACCTCTTACTGTTTAGGAGGGATTCATGAACAAACAGGCAGAAAGACAAACTCTCTCAAATATATAGTATATATCACTTGAGGAACAACAGCCCCCTAGTGCCTGTGCCTTAATCCAACCTTACTGAATTTTCCTTTCCTCTGCAAAATCTGGGTTAAGAGAACTGCATTTCAGATTACACCCTTTGGCTATGGTGTCAGTCCATGTCCTTTCACAGTTGGGATTGTCATTCAGGAACTAAAGAGGAAAAATAGGACCTGAACTTTTACTGTAAAATAAACAAAGAAAACAAACACTGCTCATGCCTCCATATAAAGAATATAACAGTGAAAAATGATGTTCTTTCCCTTCACTCTGACATTGAATTTAAAAAAGCATTAATTTGTCCTTTTTCTTTAACTTTTGTTTTTAAATTAATAATAGTAACCTGAGGGATAGGCTATGGGAAAAGAACTTCTAAAAGTTCTAGTAATGAACATTTAACTTATAGGAAGAATCAAGAGAACAAGTTAAAAGCATGGAAATTAGGAAGCCATTACACATAAATGTACATAACCATAATTTGTAGGATTTTTCTTGTCTTTAGGGATGTACATACATCATATTCAAATCTACTCTATGGATTGTTTTATTCCTGGCTTGCATGCCAAAGTAGCTGCTCTGCAAACACACTGGGCCACATTTTGTTCTCAATTATATTTTACATTGGTGTTAAAATGGAGTAATTCCATTCACATCGATCTGAATTGAAACCTAGACCAGAAACTGGAGTATTAATTCTATGTATTAGAAGAGCTTTAAGCATTTTCATATAAAAACATCACAATGGACAAAATATTTTTGGAAAAATGTGTTTAAGAAAATTGCTTTCTAACTGAGATCTTGAATGCCAACTTTCAATAGAGAGTGAGGTTTTACTGTTGAATTATAAACACCTGGAAAAGAAGGTTTAATATAAAAATGTTAACAAACCCTTAATTAGAGTACTTTTTGCAGCAAGCCTATAATATCTGTGTAACCAAAGCTTTAGATGTACATTATGCCCATCTAATATAATTATTTTCCACCATAATCAATAAGTAAGTAATAAAACAATTAGGCTCCCTTTCAAATTCATCCAAGTAGTAGGAGCATAGCAACCTTTTGTTCCAATCTTGCTGTGTGAATCCTGCATGCTGGCAGCATTAGAATGATTCATGACATATTCATATTCATGACATAGAAACGTTCCATACATAATGAGATGATGGAAGTTTGTGTTGTTCTGGATTTTCTGCATGAGGAAATGCATCTTCTCATGGGACAGAAGTCAGAACAAATAAACTGGAGTAATTCCTAAAAGTGGATGTGATAAGTCAAAGCCTGTAAGGGTGATACCAGATGTGAATTTGTTTTATTTACTTTGGTCTTGAACGCCACATGAAAATTAAAAAAAAGTAAAATAAAAAGAGAAATCCCACATAGCTGCTGTTTCCTCACTCATCAATTTTAAATAAGTTTTCTTTACCCAGGGAAGAGGATTTTAAGTGTATCTGGCTACGTCTACACGTGAAGCCTACATCGAAGTAGCTTATTTCGATGTAGCAACATCAAAATAGGCTATTTCGATGAATAACGTCTACACATCCTCCAGGGCTGGCAACGTCGATGTTCAACTTCGACGTTGCGCAGCACCACATCGAAATAGGCGCTGCGAGGGAACGTCTACATGCCAAAGTAGCACACATCGAAATAAGGGTGCCAGGCACAGCTGCAGACAGGGTCACAGGGCGGACTCAACAGCAAGCCGCTCCCTTAAAGGGCCCCTCCCAGACACAGTTGCACTAAACAACACAAGATCCACAGAGCCGACAACTGGTTGCAGACCCTGTGCCTGCAGCATGGATCCCCAGCTGCAGCAGCAGCAGCCAGAAGCCCTGGGCTAAGGGCTGCTGCCCACGGTGACCAGAGAGCCCCGCAGGGGCTGGAGAGAGAGCGTCTCTCAACCCCTCAGCTGATGGCCGCCATGGCGGACCCCGCTATTTCGAAGTTGCGGGACGCGCAATGACTACACGGTCCCTACTTCGACGTTGAACGTCGAAGTAGGGCGCTATCCCCATCTCCTGATGAGGATAGCGACTTCAACATCTCACCGCCTAACGTCGAAGTCAACTTCGAAATAGCGCCCGACGCGTGTAGCCGTGACGGGCACTATTTCAAAGTTAGTGCCGCTACTTCGAAGTAGCGTGCACGTGTAGACACGGCTTCTGAGTGTTATATGTCATCATTAGTGTTTCCACAATTAAACTCAAAGCAAGCTCAGACCAAATTCTCTGAAAGGCTAATGGCTTTTCAAGGCACCTGGGCCAAATTTTGATTTGATCTGTACTAAATATAATATAAACCGGGAGCAGTTATAGCTTGGGGTGGAAACCATGTACGTCTCTGACTTTGCATGCTTTTCACCGTAAAGCAGTCAAAGGCTTTTGCAGCTAAGTTTTGTTTTCAGTCTCTTATTTCATTTGAAGCTCAAAATGAAACTTTAGCGGTATGAACCACAACTGAAAAAAAAAAAACTCACACAGATGTTGACAGCATTTTACTAGTGTGACCATTTCATCACATAAGTAATGCTTTGAGCTGTAGGCTGGCTCTGCTGCACACATGCATACAGCACAGGCAGCGTGATCAGGTTGCCTTTCCTTACCTGAGGTTCATGTGCAGTGGACACACAGAATTACATCTCTCTGTGCACACAAATTGGGTGAATCACAGCAGTATCAGCAGCACTAGACACCCCACAGAGACTGGGGGAGGTGTGTCTTTGCATGTGCATCTGCACTTGCTTGTGTATGAGGAACATGCTGATAACTCCACCAGCTTTTGAAGGTGCTAGATGTTGCAAACCAACGAGCTGCATACTTCACGTATCTGAAGGACCTGATCTATCTGGAGAAATTTTTACTTAGCTGAGTTTTCACCAAGCATTCTCTCTTGAGGAAATCTCCCTGATGCCATGTATCACTGATTCTTGCTGTTACATTACTGTGTCTCCTAGAGCTAAAGCCCTGAGCACAGTGTCAGGTCATTGTAATTGACAGAGGAAAATATTAGCACACCAAATAAAGCTGATGCATAGCTGGGAGGGGGGCAGAAAACAAAGGCCTATCCTAATCATGTTATTTATAGTTTCAAATCTTTATGCTAAAGAAGTATTTTAAACATCTATGCAGGCTTTCAAAAGTATGTATGAGTCACTGACTTAATATATTCTCATACCGGTACTCAATATTTAGGCAATTTATCATTTCTGTCTTAATTAAGATGGGCTTTTCAGACAGCAACAAGCTAAGTCATCCGTACTGTCATAGTAATGAAGTCACCAAGATTCTAAATTCTGGATTGTTTGCCTTAGTGAGAGGATTCATAGAGAAAAATTCATTCTTGTTACACTGCTGTCATTAGGAAGAAATGTATATAAACTTGCGTCACAGTGAGAGACTAAAGAAGCTCAGATTATTTAACAAAAGTGAAGGTTAAAAAGCAACTATATCACAACCTATATGTACATACACAAGGATATTTCTGAGGGTGGAGGATTTTTTAACCTAGGACAGGCCTAATTTGAGCTAATAGCCAGAGGCTGAAGCTAGACACATTCAAATTAGAAATAAGGCACATGTTTCTTGCAATAAGGCAGATATTCATTGGAACAACTCACCAACCAAATTAGATGTCTTTCTACAAGGTATATTCAAACTCAACCAGATGTTATGAACTTGATGCAGGAAGCCCTTGCTGAAATTCTATTACCTTGGTCACACATGAAAAGGTCAGATTAGGTGATTATAATTGTTGCTTCTGCCCTTAAAATCTATTAATCCATTAAAACATGTGGTACTGATGCAAATGTTTTATGTGTTTAATATGTAGACAATGTGATCACTAGCAGAAACTGCCCTCAGAATTATTTTAATCCTGCCTACCGCAATAGGAAAAGTTCAAAGGTTTATTTGGGACAAGATTATTGGTTGGGACAGATAGCAGACCTTAACTTTCAGGCTTCTCGTCATGTAAATAGTATATGTTTATTAAGTGCTTCTGTTTCAATAGAACTTAGTCTCAATTACACCTTGCAAGAGTTCCTTCTTTTTTTCCCCCAGAATAAATCATGAAGATATGAAATGATTTTGATGTTTCTATCAGCCGTTGATGTATGTCTGAATAAATGTAGTTCAGAATACATTTATTTTAAAAATGCTTGATTCCCCCATTGAAAACAAAGGATTGGTTTTAGTACTCATCAGGAAACCCAGGAAGTTTTAAAAATTCTCTTGAACATATAAGTATTCTGCAGTTCGTCAAGACTCGCCAAACCTCTTGAACTGGAAACACTGGCTTGGAATAGCCAGGAGATATTTTTATCACTACTGAACCTCGATAGAATAAATAAAAAGTATCTCGTTGGTATTTTAACCATTTTGATTTTGGTTCTTGCATGAGAACAGAGCTATATAAATATAAGAACTAATAAAAAAAAGTTAACCAAGTCTTTTTGAACCACAATAACTGCTGTGTTGCTTTAGTCTGAGTTGTGAGCAGAGGTTTAGGGCACTTTGTATTTTACCCAGAACAGTTTTTTCCATCCTCACTCATGAGTTCTAATACACTTTGAAGTTCCATAAAGGTTTCTAAGTTCTATGTCCCTGGATTTTATATGATGTACAGGCTTATTTTAACCAACTTGTAGTGACCAGAAAAACTGGTGCCTAGAACGCAAGAGTAAAGGTCTCTGAACATTGTGATTTCACACACACACACACACACACACGGCAAAAATCTTGAACAATTGCTAGCTGGTATGTGGCTTGCCCTAAAAATGCTTAGTGATAAATTTTGGTCCACGTCCAGTGTGAATAAACAGTCTGTGTGAAAGATGCTGCCCCCAGCAAAAGCCTTTTGCTTTGTTTTGTGGTGGAGGAGTCCTATTTTCCCAATGGCTGATGTCACCACAGGAGGAATAAAAGGTACTTACAAGATTTGTCCCATTTCCTCTTTTGTTCGGCTGTTCATGCTCCAGTCCCCAGTTCCAAATTATTTACCAACCCACAGAATCCTCCACCATGACCATCTTCCATAGAGGACCTACGACTGTTCACTTGCAAAATACCTTCCTGCAACCATTGGCCACTGTGCCAGGATTTGCAACCTAGAAATTATCTTCCTCTCCTTTCCCAAAAATGAAGGTGGCAGTCATTCATGCCACACATTTATCTTCTAGATATATCTTTCTAGCTATTTCTCTCTTTCTCCACAACAAAGCAGACTGCAAAGAGCAAGGAACAAAAACTTGCCCTAAAACTGAAAAGGTATAAATTGAACAACAATATGGTGGTAATGTCAAAACACAAATTGTTTGCTGCAATATCTAAAATGGATATATATTTTAAATGGACAAATCCTAGCTCTGCCTTCATAAATTCTTGGAGCTAAGTATAGTTCAGCAATACTTTAATTTTCTATTATATTCATGCTAAGTGATTTTCATGCACATCAGATTCAATATGCAGTCTGAAGTACCAAACTGAAATCCTTCTAGCTGGTACTGAGAGATAAAGAGTCTGAGTTGTTTTAATATTAAAAGTAGATTTATAGGGAAATTAGATGACTAGCTAATCCCTAGACACTATCTTCACTCTCTTCCCAAAATGAGCTCTTTTCTCTCTGGTCTTTACATATGTACATTTACAATGTTGTCTTCTCAACTCATCAGATTCTGCCTAAAAATGTTTGATCAAGTGAGGGAAATATGGTGAGTTGGCTCTTGACAGGGAATACCTACATATCTGTATCACTGCCAGACAGAGGCCCACAGACTTTATCCAGCTCTAAGACTCTGGTTTCTTATGCCACCATTTGAATTTGAGACCAAAATAGAAAACATTTCCTGTTCTCCCTGGGTAAACTAAAGGGAGCCATTCTTCTGAGCACTATTTCCCAACAGGATGAGGAGGGAACAATGATGGGGTAAGGAGAAAAAAGGGGAATCCTGATTCTGGCAACCTCGCAATAAGAAATCTCTTACTTGTCCAGCAACCCACACTGAAAGCACTCAACTAGACTGTCCCATTACTGTTAGCAGTAGTAGTAGCCATATTGCCATACAGTCTCTGGTCCCAGTCAGCTCTTAGGACCCCATTCTGCTAAATACTATACAAACAGCACAAAAAGATGGTCTGTTCCCCAAAGATCTGTGAGACTAATCATGCATCTGGGGCAGGGTGGGGAATAGTCCAGCAGTGCACAAGTTGTGGGTCATGAAATGTTCCCTGTATGCTATGCACTTGACCACTCTGGAGAGATTCAAGTGCCACCCAACTGATTAGCAGAGTGCTCAGCTACATTCTTCATTTCTGATGGTGGCACTGATGGATGGGAAAGATTAGCAGGAATGTTCTTTATCATCCCTATTGTAGTGGGGTCACCTGGACTGGCACTAGACAGATTTGTGCCTGGTGCCAAAGCTCGAGTCTTACCATGTGGGGCCCAAACTCCTGCATTGGCATGACCAGGTCCCCTTCCTGGGGTTGCAACCCCTGGGCTTTGAATTTGCTCCCCATGTCCTCTCACCCAGGGTGGCAGAGCTTGGTCAGGCTCAAGCTTCATTCCCCTCTCCTGGAGTCATGTAGTAATTTTTGTTGTCAGAAGGGAGCCATGATGCTATGAAGTCTGAGAACTCCTGGTCTAGTCGTATAATGGAGTCTTGCAGATGCATCTCATTGGCAGGCCATCATCCTTGATGTGACAGTGTGTACCCCTCCAGTGGTGTCTAGGACAACTAGAGATTGATGAGCCTTAGCTAAGAGATCTGAGTGTTAGACCAGGCAACTTGAGATCTTAAGTTTGAGGCTTGCTGCTGACTCACACAGGGATGTGCCTGTTACACTAAAATTACTCCTATTCAGGATCCCACCTTACAAAAGCACTGAGCACCCTCCCCCAGCAATGAAATCTGTAAATAACAGAACCCAGAAGGACTTTCTGAAATAAGGGCTTGTTACAAAGCCAAAAGTTGAATGAATGGATGCTCTGAGAGAAGCATCTGAACTTTGAGGTTCTACTAGCATTGACCTGAACACAAAAGAGGGTATGTGACAAAATAAGGGTACATTGTCTCATTGCGCTGATCAGAACAAACTTGAACTTTGCAACTGCAGTCATATCAATATTACTGTTTCAGAAATGTCTGAGTCTTTCATCCAAATGACAAAAAAATTTTCTAGCCAGGGGGATCAGTATTTTCTGAACTTTTATTACAGGAGTTCTGTACTTATCATTTTAACATGCTTCCTTAACCGGCAAATGATACAGTAAAACTGGGTAGTGGCAGCATGAAGAACAGAACCATTTTATTTTTCCCATCTGGCATATTAACATTAATAAAAGATGTTTATAAAGAGATGCCTTGAAAGGCTTTCACCTACTGATTTAACAAGATAATAAGGAAAACTCGCAATCTGCCACTAAATATAACTGATAAGAATAAGCATGAATATCAGATGATGATCACAGAGATTAACCTCCAAAACGCTGATTTTTTTTTATGAAAAACCCATGCTGATCACAGCATATGAATGTTAAAACTGGCAACTAACCCCTTTTTTATTTTTGGCTAATTGGGTAAATCTAGATACAGAATATAGCCAATTTAACAAAAATTACAAACCATCCAGGGACATTCAGCCAATCAGGTCACTATAAAGATTGAACATTCCTAACCCTATAATTGCACACAACGGGTACCTCATGCTGTGGAACTAACTACTCTTTGATTGTTCCATTAAAATTTAACCTATGATTAGTTCTATTTTAAGGCTACACTGAGGGGAGAGACAACCATTTTAATTTTACTAAAATAATTATACCATTAGTTATTTGGTTATTTGTATTTTGATATTTAAATGCCCTAAGTGATCTATCAAAGAGAGCACTGACTGGCTTCTGGGTGTTATAGCCCGTATTAACAAGAAGATAAATACGTGCATCCACAGAATCCGATTCACTGAAATAAATGAAATTGTTTATAATTTACACACATGTAACTGAGATCAATAACTGGTTCCTACTGCACTTCTACACCTTCTAAGCAAAAATGATGTAGAATCATAGAATCCGAGGGCTGCAAGAGACCTCAGGAGGTCATTGAATTCAGCCCCTGCCCAAAGCAGGATCAGCCCTAAGGCTGTGCCTAGATTGTTGAGAACTGTCGGCAAAAGATATGCAAATGGTGTACATTTGCATATCTTTAGCCAACACTTCTATCGGGAGAGGCTTTTCTGACATTTGGCCCTTCCTCATGAGGACAAATGTCAGAAAACCCCCCTCTGTTGAGATATCCCTTCATCCTCTTGGAACGAGATGTACAGGGATGTTGACAGAATGCTCCCAACTGGTAGATCTAAGAGATCTGCAGTCTGGACACACACTCTGTTGATAAAACCTCTGATGACAGAAGTTTTGTTGACAGAAGCCTGCAGTCTAGACACAGCCTAACTAAAACATCTCAGCCAGAACTTTGTCAAGCCAGGACTTCCTAGTGAAATAATTTTTCCTAATATCCAACTTACTCCTCCCCACTGTAACTTGGGACCATGGCTCCTTGTTCTGGCCAGACATTCTTCTGCTTCTCCTTTGTTCTGTTCCAGAGCACAAAGGGGAAGAAAAACAATACAAAAACCTTCCTTGAACACCCAACTTGGGATTTCCTTTACTCAGAGGATTACAAATTGCATAGACTGGCTTAACTCACTCTGTGTCATATGACCTGGAGTGCCATGCTCTCACTATTCTGGGCTGACTGCGGCTGGTGTACAATAGACTGAAACAGCCCAAAGGCTGTGTGCATGGGAATGTGTGGTATCCCTATTGCACATCAAAATGTCTACTTCTTTATGAGTTCCACAGGATAGTCATGTATGCGCAAAAAAAAACCACACAATCTATTTTTATCATTTTGAAATTTGTTGCCTTTCAGTTTTTTTAATGTCCTTTTATTATTGTAGAATAAATAATATTGTATCTTTTACCTTCTTTTTGCCATTCTTTGTTTTCTATACTTCTATCAAAGCCTTTTTTTTTTAACTTAACTCCTTTTTAAACTAAACCGCATTAAGCTTTTCATTATCTCGTCACTCTAAAATCTTTCTGGACCTCTGAGTATTCATCACCAATTCTGGGCTCTTTCTGCTGTATCTGTTTTTGAGGTTGGATAACCACGATCAGTCTCCATACTGCAGGAGAGGGTACACTGTGTCATCAATTCATTTAATTCATTGTAATATAGTCAGTAATATTTTCCATTCCATCATGATATTTTGTTTGACTGCACATCAAATATTTTCTGGCATTGACTTATTTGAATAACATTGTGTCATCTGCCACTGTTTGCACCTCACTATTCACTCTCTTTTTCACAGATCCTTATGAATACCCCAGCTGTTAACTTTTCCCCTGGTGAAGACTGACCATTTATCCCATCTCCTTGTTTTCTGATCCTGAGCTAGTTTTTCATTCATAGCCTCACAGTCCATGACTATTTCATTTCCTTGAGACACTTTTGTAAGGAACTTTACCAAAGAATATTTGAAGGGCCAAACAACGTACCTATTGTCATCCATAGCAACTTAGCATACCTATAAAACAAAAACCATATACTTTCTAGAGACTAAACCTGATTAACAAAGCATTCCCTATCCTTCAGGAAAGCTCACCTCAAAATCTTTCCCTAGCATTTTTAATAAATTTGGTTGAAACCTCTTCTCATATGATCAAGCCCACTGGATGCTTATCTTCACAGAATAAAGGAATAATTAGGAATTTATTGTATCTCAGATCCATTTTCAAAAGCTTTGTTGCTCCTCTAAACAACATAATTTCTGGCTGTGTACCTCTTCCTATTAATGTTCTCTGTTGATGATTTCACACTCCTTCACTCACAAGTCTGAGCTGAGAATAAGAGCCCATTGTGAACCCTGTGGTACTTAATGTACATGTAAACAGGCAAATATCTTGCCTGAAAGAAAACCGCTTTTCCTCTTTGCTGGTGACAAGTCCTTTGAAAGAGACCTTAAGGCAGAGATCTTATTTATGTAAAGATACATATCTCCTTAAGGCTACGTCTACACGTGCACCCAACTTCGAAATAGCTTATTTCGATGTTGCGACATCGAAATAGGCTATTTCGATGAATAACGTCTACACGTCCTTCAGGGCTGGCAACGTCGATGTTCAACTTCGACGTTGCTCAGCCCAACATCGAAATAGGCACAGCGAGGGAACGTCTACACGGCAAAGTAGCACACATCGAAATAAGGGAGCCAGGCACAGCTGCAGACAGGGTCACGGGGCGGACTCAACAGCAAGTCGCTCCCTTAAAGGGCCCCTCCCAGACACACTTTCATTAAACAGTGCAAGATACACAGAGCCAACAACTAGTTGCAGACCCTGTATATGCAGCACGGACCCCCAGCTGCAGCAGCAGCAGCCAGAAGCCCTGGGCTAAGGGCTGCTGCCCACGGTGACCACAGAGCCCCGCAAGGGCTGGAGAGAGAGTATCTCTCAACCCCCCAGCTGATGGCCGCCATGGAGGACCCCGCTATTTCGATGTTGCGGGACGCGGATCGTCTACACGTCCCTACTTCGATGTTGAACGTCGAAGTAGGGCGCTATTCCCATCCGCTCATGGGGTTAGCGACTTCGACGTCTCGCCGCCTAACGTCGATTTCAACTTCGAAATAGCGCCCAACACGTGTAGACGTGACGGGCGCTATTTCGAAGTTACTGCCGCTACTTCGAAGTAGCGTGCACGTGTAGACGCAGCCTAAGTGTGTTACTCCTTTTCATTAGCAAGCTCACATGTCACTTTTCAGTGAACAAGAATGTAAATATCACATCCAAGGGATTCTTGTAACCCCTATGCACTCCCATGCCTACTGCCAGTTAGCACCAGAAGCTGCCTGGGTCACAACAATTTATAAAGATATCCCATTCTTGAATGCTAACATTTCTACCCACTCAGTGTGGTAGATCTGCCTTTTTGTGCATTACTGCTAAAAAGCATCCCAGTTTTATTTGGGTATTTAAAAAAATGGAACAATTTTAGTGCACATGTACATGAGATACAGGGTATAAAGCTATGTCCATATTGGGCAGATACTCTCAGTATCCCAACACATTTCTGCCAGTGACCCACCATCTTGCCCTCCACAATGGACTTGTTATTCCAGACCGGGGTGAACAAACTTTTTATGTCAAGCCCCACTTTTTGTCCCTGCAATTAGCGGTCCCCCACTACCACCTGTCTAATGTAATCCAAACCAACAGAAATTTTGGTTATGTTCATGAGAAAAAAAAAAACTTTTGGCATGTGTAATAAGTCTGTAGAATGTAAAAGAGTTATTAATTGGCATACGAATGTGATTATACATACATAAAAACCACAGCATATTTCAACAATTTTAATGAGCTAGATCAGCCTGAGACACCACAGCTGATCCTGCTGTGAACTCCTTCTGAAATTTCACACCCCCTGTGGTGGCCACCCACCCCCCACTTTGCAAACCCCTGTTCTAGACCAATTCTTTCTTGAGCCCTACTGACAATCATACTGAATCATGCCAAATTGTTTTTTTAGTTTTGTGATATACCAAAACAGGGACTAGGATGCAACTTATTTTAATATCTTATCAAATCTAGTAATATTCAGGAAGGTACGGATCCAAGAGCCAGGAAACTGTGGATCATATTAGGAAAAAAATCATATGAAAAATACATGAAACTAACATTAATGCCAAAATATTTTAAAATAATAATTTACATTTAGCTATATAAATACAGCAGCAAGAAAAAAATGACTATGGGTGTAACATAACTGTGACAATGAGACAGTGATAAGTAATAGCATGTATCACTGTTTACAGAAATAATGGGTTTTATTTAGCATATCTATTTTCAACTGGTTAGATAATATACATATTCCAATGTTTGTGTCTCGAAACCAGGGATCAGATTACAGAAGAGAGATGATGAATCATGAAGTGTGAAGATGACAAGAGAAAAGATTATTAAAAGGTTAAGGGATCTTAAAAGCAGACTAGGTTTATACAAATTATGCCCATGCATGCACGAAGAGGTTGGTGGAAAATTGGACAAAATGTGAGAAGATTTAGTAGACATTTTTCCATGTTTACTCAGTTTACAAGAAATCTTGGTGGCTTGGAAAATGGCTGTCAAGTATCAGAGGGGTAGCCACGTTAGTCTGGATCTGCAAAAGCAATGAGGGTCCTGTGCCACCGTATAGACTAACAGAAATGTATGAGCATAAGCAGGTGACCTGCATCTTACGAAGTGGGTCTTTGCCCATGAAAGCTTATGCTCATACATTTCTGTTAGTCTACAAGGTGCCACAGGACCCCTTGTTGCTTTTGGAAAATGGCTGATGTCACTAAGAGCCTAAGGGACATTGTAGGGTATAAGAGATTGGTTAGTTTGATACATTAGCTTTAATGGCAAATATAACAACACTTTGAGGTATCTGAAGGTGTAAAAACCAGAATGTTTATATTAAAGAAAAATAATCCTAAAAAAGTATCATACTGAAACACTTGGGTAGTGTAGATGCTTTTAAAATAATAGTCAGATTATTCAACAAATATAGACTAGACATAACACAGTTTTCTTTGGTAACTACTTCAGGACATCATCTGTTTCCAGAATTTTGTCGTTTTTACCTCACAGCTTTATATTAACCTTCCCATCCTTCTTCTGAATTTCTTAGTTCATGTCTAAAACTGGTAACAACAATGGGAGTTCTTCAGTTTACACTAGTGGCTGGCAGTCACCTGCATTTTTACCACCTTGTTGTCTAGCCACATTCTGGCCGTGTTAGACAACAAGAAGGTAGAACTTTAGCAGCCGCTAACATCCCAACTGCTCTAATATTCCACAATTGCTCCTGCTCATGGAACTGAACTGGTAAGTGTTATGGATGACAAATTTTGTGGAGAAAAGCCTGCTATATACAAGGTATTACCATTTCGAATTCCTTAACATTGCTACTTGTAGAACCTCTTTTTTTGTGAATTCTTTCTCTCATTCTGTTCGAACTTTCTCCTTAGCTCTTCTGTTTCTCATCCATGCCTCTGATTCTCTGCACCCCTAACCCTGCCAAGGTCTCTTGTGAGGCCTTCATAATACTTACAAATGATCCATGTTTGCTTCCTCTAGATGTCTCTGAAATTGCCTCCCTCAGCTGGAGAAGGGGTGATTCTCCATATGCTCAATATGATACTCTTAGGTATCAAAACATTTAAAAACTCAGATTGTTTATTTGTACCCTGCCTAACACAATGAGATCCTGGTGCATGACTGAGGCTCTTTGGTGCTACTGCAATACAAGTAAATAAATAAATATTTTCTCTCTTTTTCCTGTTTACCTGGTCAGGGGTGTCCACAATTCTTCTCCAGTCTTTTGCTCTATACCAGCGTTTTGTAAGTCTTGGACTTCAAATTCTGTCCTCTTCAAACATTGTTCAACATAGTCTTTCTATCATATCCTTGGTCTTCCACATCCATTTCTTTTTCTCCTCTTCCTCCCATGTTTTCTTTGCTTTTCTTTCTTCTGTCATTCTTATCTCATGTACTGGAGAATCCCCTAAAATCCTTGGGGGAATTTCAATAATTCCTCTATGGCCTCAACTCCCATGAAGAGAGAGTCCAAACCATAACCTCCATGTAATAGGGAGAGGTAACAGTCCTTGGCTATGTCTACACGTGCCCCAAACTTCAAAATGGCCACACAAATGGCCATTTCAAAGTTTACTAATGAAGTGCTGAAATGCATATTCAGCACTTCATTAGCATGCGGGCGTCCGCGGCACTTCGAAATTGACAAGCTTCGCCGCCGCGCATCTCGTCCAGATGGGGCTCCATTTCGAAAGGACCCTGCCTACTTCGAAGTCCCCTTATTCCCATGAGCTGATGGGAATCATCAGTAAAATCATAATTTGCGTGGCCATTTTGAAGTTTGGAGCACGTGTAGACACGGCCCTTAAGTGGTAAATTCGAGAACAACAAGAAGTCCTGGGGCACCTTATAGACTAAAAGTTATTTTGGAGCATAAGCTTTCGTGGGCAAAGACATGCTTCATCAGATGCATGAATGGGGGTGGGGGGTGGTTTCAGAGGGGTATTTAAAGAGTGGGGTCCCAGTAAAAGGGAGGGTCAGAGCTGACTAGGTCTATTCAGTCAGGGTGGAAAAGGCCCATTATCAGTAGTATGTATGAAAAGAGGAAAAAACAGGTCAGATAAGACAGGGGAGATATGGCCCATTGTCAGTCTAATGTGGAGATGTTAACACCTAGGGCAGAGAAGCTCCTTTTGTAATGTGCGAGCCATTCCCAGTCTCTGTTTAATCCTTGGTTAATGGAGTCAAATTTGCAAATAAATTGCAGCTCAGAGATTTCTCTCTCCATTTGATTTTTGAAATTTCTTTGTTTCAGGACTGCCACCCTTAAAACTGCTACTGAGTGTCCAGGGAGATTGAAGTGCTCTCCCACAGGCTTCTGTACATTACCATCTGATATCTGATATGTGTCCATTTATTCTTTTATTCTTTTATGGAGAGACTGTCCAGTTTGGCCAATGTAAATTGCAGTGGGGCATTGCTGGCACATGATGGCATATATTATGTTAGTAGATGTGCAGGTAAAGGAGCCCCTGATGGTATGGTTGATGTTAGATCCTGTGATGATATCACTGGTGTAGATGTGTGAGCAGAGCTGGCAGCGGGGTTTGTTACAGGGATTGGTTCCAGGCTTAGAGTTACTGTTTTGTGATCCTTTTCCACCCTGACTGAACAGACCTTGTCTCCTCTGGCCCTCCCTTCTACTGAGACCCCACTCTTTAAATACCCCTCTGAAACCACCACCCCCCAACTCATGCTAATGATGAAGCGGGTCTTTGCCCACGAAAGCTTATGCTCCAAAATATCTATTAGTCTATAAGGTGCCACAGGACTTCTTGTTCTCAAAGATACAGACTAACAGGGCTACCTCTCTGATAAGTGGTAAATATTTCCCTGTGGACCCTGTGCAAGTGATCAGTCCTAAAAAAGTGCCAAGAGCTAAATGGGCAGAGGAGCATTTGGAAAAGAACATCTTTCCCTCAACAAAGGAAAATGTCTCTTAAATTTGAGTGAATCATGTTTGGAAACTTTGGATGGCAGCTGATCTCGGAGAAGGTAAATTCCAGATGAAAACTGCTGCAGGATCAGCAAAGTAGGGAACTGCCATGGGGATGCTTAGCTCCTAATTTCTTCTTCATGTATCAATCATGTTTATGTTTTAATAAGGTTGATTAAAGGTCAACACTCAGAAAGGTTGAACAAGCTTTATTTCATAGGCTGTGTCTATACATGCCGCTTCTTCCAGAAGTGGCACACTAATGAGCTATCCAGAAAATGCTAATGCTAATATGGATACAAATTTTCTGTGCCTCATTAGCATATCGGCACATGGTGCAAACGCACAGCCCATGGGGATCTTCTGGAAGGAAACCGTCCTTCTGGAAGTCCCTTCTTCCCCCTTCTGGAAGATCTCTGCAGGCCGCACATCAGCACATGTACTTTAGAGTCCAAAAGAGCTTCTTGATTCCGAACCACGTGCTGATATGGTAATGAGGCATGGAAAATTTGCATCTGTGCCTCATTAGCATCTTCCATATAGCCATTAGCATGCTGCTTCTGGAAGAAGCGGCACATGTGGACACAGCCATACAGTGTTCAAAGAGGTTCAAAATTCACACATGTTCTTACCATCACTCCAGAAGTCATTTTAAAATAGTCTAGCTAGCAATGACCCTAGCTGAAGCACTGTGTTTTTCTGTCTGATTGCTGTGATATCAATTAATAATGAAAACTTTTGTAAAGAAATGTTTTAAGAGAATATTGAATTTTATTTAGATAGACTCTGAGAGAAAGTAGAATGCAAATTAACAATTACAATGTACCCCAGATTTAGAAAATTAAGTGCTTAATAGAAAATGTCATTCCTGATATGACACAAAGATTTTATTCCAAAAAATAGTGGGACATAGGTGGAGAGCCTGACACATTCACATGTCAAATTCATGTCTCTTTTATCACAGCATTTTTAAAATATAAATAAGGTCTGAATAAGCCATATGGTGTGATCATGCCCTAGTTATATAAATATTCAGTTAAGGCACACATTATTATTCTGTTCCTGGATTCTTTGCACACTCAAATCTGTCACTAATTTCATGTGAAATTTAGATTGGAAAAGAAATTCAGGCTGTTCCCCATTCCGAAGTAGTTGCCCACATCTATGTAATGTGCCCATTGTCTCAAAACAGTTTTCAAAATAATGGGCATCTTATATCCCTTATTGCATGAGAAATACAGGGCTGCCTTGAAATAAGGCTTTATTTTGGCATGTGGTACCATTTAGATAGCACCACATGCTGAAACAGCCTATTTCAAAATCCACTCAAAATAAGCTATGCAATTCGTGTAGCACAAATTACATAGCTTATTTCAAGATTAGGCTGCCATGTAGACATAGATTTGGTGAGCATCATTAAAGTTAGCAGTGATACACCTATTTACACCAATTGAAGATCTGGCTCATATTGTTTTGTTGCCTTACAATCATTTCACCACATTAGCTCAATAACTACAGTAAAGCAAAGCTTTGAAGAATGCCATAGTTTGTAAAACTCAGGAGGGTTTTTTCCCTCCGGGGGTGGAGGAAATGGGAGGATAATAATATAAAAGAAAGTGGGTTTTTTTTTTCCTTATCGATGGCTTATACAAAATAAATGCTGCTCAAGTTAAATAAATCATAACTGACTCTGTTATAGCACAGGTGAAATGAGATGTGGAATGAAGAACAATCTGTTTTTGAAGTTGTTTGCTCTGAGCAGGCTAATCTACAATGAATGTACATCTAATTTATGCATGCATAGAAAGATTCAAGCTTGAGTACACCTTCTGGCTTTGGGGAGATAGTGGGGAAAGTGAGGGAGGGAGCAGTATATTTGGGCTTTGGAAGCAGATATCTGTAATAAAATAATTACAAGTGCTATTTAACCAGAACAGTAATGGCAGTAGGAAAAATAGAGTGCTTTTTTGTGTTTGTTTTTGTTTTTGTTTTTGTTTTTGTTTTTAACAAAAGGTGCTGGTACTCATCCGGGGGCCCCATGGCTGGGGCTGCTGGGGGCTCGGCACCGCAGCCAGCTCCCCACCACAGCACTGCCCCCTCCAGACAGGGTTCCCATATCTGAAGCTGCTGGTGGGGTTCCCACAGCTGGAGCTGCTGTCAGGGCTCCATGCCCCAGTCATTGCTCTGAAAAAGGATGTTGATACTGAATGAAAAGCACTGATATTACTGTTTATCTGAGGCATTTGTAAAGCACCAATAGTCATAGTATTCTGGTTCTAAAAGTTTATCTGACTAAAATGGATTCAAACCCACAACTCTTAAAACTAATTAGAGCAATTTGAGCCAAAGCCTACTCAAAGCAATGGAAATCTTGCAGGTGGTTAATATCATTGCATGCTTTGTCTTAAGAGAAAATACATAAATTATATAGCATCTTCTCACAAGAGGTATCCAGGAGAGTCATACAAAATTACTCAAATAACCCTCACTCTAAATGAAAACAATAAACAAATGGCAGCAAATGCAGTAGTCTTGTTTTATATGACACGTGGCAAAAAAGTTGACTTTTCGTGCAATTTTCAACTTACTGTGGGAAACAAGCCTGAAAATGTTAGACGGAGTGTTCCCAAGGAGTTTTAAAGCCTTTAATTTTATTTTAAGATGCTACAAAATAGAATTGATCAACTGCGTGGCTTTCCCGCCACCCCTCCCATAAGGTTCTACTTTAAGACCTCCATATGCTCAATTTTAATAATTTGCTTCCAAAACCAGGGAAAGAGTCCAAATGTAAGTTATGGAAATATTATGCTTTTTATTAGAAAGAAAGAAAGAAAGAAAGAAAGGAAGCTAAAGCCCAGGTACCAAATCTGTAGCAGATCTATACAAAAGGCTTTACATGAAAGGTTTGGGGATTTTTTTGATCACAGTCACACATTCTCTTCATTTTCCCTTATAATTTCAAGTTACTTTAATAAACTTTGTGTCACTTTGGCTACATCTACACAGCAAAGTTATTCTGAAATACCAGCCGTTATTTTGAAATAACTTCACAAGCATCTACGTTACGCAAATACTATTTCAAAATAAATTCAAAATAGCAGTCACTTTATTCCAAATGTCATAAACCTCACTGCAGGAGGAAAAACGCCTATTTCCAAACACCTATTTTCAAAATAGGCACCGTTAAGACATGCAATAGTGCTTTTTTCAAAATAAGCCATAATGGCATCCAATGCCACTATTTCAAAATAGGCAGTAGGGCCCTGTATACTGCTCTTCCCTTTTGGAAGGAGAATGCAAATGCGCCAATTGGAAATGCAAATAAGGTGCTGATTTCAATATCTCATGGCTCATTTGCGTACTCACACTGGATCTGGATTCCGGAAGAGCTGATTTCAAAAGCCAAAATAGCTGTGTAGATGGGGTTCATTCAAAAGGAAACCCTGCTTTCCTAATTTTTTTCATGGCTGTTTCAACACTGCTGTTTTGGCTTTCGAAATCAGCTCTTCCAGAATCCAGACCCCACGTGGGCATGGGATGTTTAAATCCACACTTCATTTGCATTTCTGGTCAGTCACATTTGCATGCCCCTTCAGAAAGGAAGGAGCAGTGTAGCCCTAGCCTATGTGCCTGGATATGCTGTTTCAGAATAGCATTCTTGTGTGTAGCCATGTTATTTAGAAATAAGCCATTTCAAAATAGCTGTTCTGGAATGGCTTATTTTGAAATAATGCTGCCGTGTAGGTGCCTCAGAATGGCATGCACAGAAGCCAGCATCTAGGTTGCTCTTTGCCAAAGCTAGCCAGCAGAAGGTAACAAGCTAAGGGGTGAAGGCCAACCTCTACCCCTTCTCTTACACATAAGTACCTAAATCCAGGCTACAGGACAGTGTTTTAATCTGTGCTTCTCAACCGTCTTCTCTTAGGCAATGGAGTAAGGGGACTTTGAAGTTGCCCCAGCACTTCAAAGTACCAGTGGGTGCGCCACAGCTAGACGCGTGCCAGTACTTCGAAGTTTAAAATTTCAAAGTTGCCGTGCGAGGGAATTTGCTCAATGAAGTGCTGCCTATGAATGGCAGCACTTCATTAGTAAACTCCCAACACCCTAATAACCATCCTTCCTTCGAAGGAAGGTGGTAGTGTAGACAAGCCCTTTATGTCAGTTTTGAAATTCAAAGCTTTCTATGATCAGGAATCAATTTCCTCAATATGAAAATTACACTAGCGGAATCTGGTCCCTTGCACAATTCATAAGACTCTGATTTTTTCCCATTTTCATGGCATGATGTAAGCCTGCCTGTCTAAGGCTTACAATTTAAAAAATTATTTTAAGACCATGGCAGTGAGGTGTAAGTTATTCACATTATTGTGCTATACATTGGGCTGGGTCAAATTTATCACCTTTAAATTAAATGTGGTGAACTGTAGGTGGAGATAGGGCTCCCTCAGACAATATAACTTGTTTTCAGTCTAGCTGTGAGAAGCTAGACATTTCAATTTCTGGGTTATAGATGTTGAAGTTCTTGTATCATGGAATCAGCCCAAATTTTTAAAATGCTGAAGGGTTTGTTTCCTCCATCCCCAGGCTGAGGATGGAAATTTGTATTAGAATGAATATCAGAAAGCTGAGCTCTCTTTTTTCCCATTGAAGTATCTGTGGAGCAAGGGGGATGTGTGGCTGGCCTATGCCAGCTGATTCAGGCTCAGATTAAGGGACTAATTAATTGTGTAAATGTTTGGGTTCTGACATCTTGGGTCTGCACAGGGAGAGGGTCCCAGAACTTGGGTCAGTTGGCCAGCCACAGGGGTCTAGCTGCAGGGTGGCCATAACGTGGAAGCTTAAAGTCAAATCTAGTTATAAAAATTGTGGAAGTTCATAATTTGTTTACATTGATCTTTGTGTATTGTTACGGAAATGGGTTAAACAAAATCATTAGAGCTTTTATAGATCAAAGAGATGTTGGGCTTGTGCCTGATGCCTGATAGAACAAGCAAAAAGATAAGTCAGTCAGCTGCCACGCACCAAGAAATTGTCTTCTAATGGATAGGGCGTTGAAGCCTTGAGCAGCCAATGTCTAGAAGATGCAAGTACAAATCATTGTCATATTTTAGATAAAAATCCAGATCCTGAATGCTGACAGTAGTGTTCAAAGCCCCACTTTTAAAAATGTGATCCTATCTGTAGTCACAGAATGAGAAATCACAGTTTAATTCCCTAGATTGAACCAACCAACCAAGCTCAGCTTACAGTTACCACTGAAGTAGAAGTAGATGCTGAAGTAGTCCAGCATCTGATGAAGTGAGTCTATGCTCACGAAAGCTCATGCTCAAAACTTTTCTGTTAGTCTATAAGGTGCCACAGGACCCTTCATTGCTGTTACAGATCCAGACTAACACAGCTACCCCTCCGATACTTGACACTGAAGTAGGAGAGATTGCTAACCAAGCTGGAGGGGTTATGATCATATTTGTGTTGCCTGTAACTTTACCATGCTTAGAGAGATTGCTGACTGGTTCTATATATCTATTTTGTAGTCTGGTTCTGTAGCTTCAACAAAGTAATTTTTACCTGTGCTACAGGAAAGAGGCAAGGCAGTAGACAGGAGATGGTTTCTAATCAAAGATATGACATCACACAAAAACATACAAGAGCATGAAACATACACAAGTCGTTCTCCATCAGCTTCTGCCATGGTTATATTTCTGAATTCACTGTCATCCCCATTCAACCCATTCCAGGATATGATTAAAGTTAATACTGATATGAATAGGACTTAAAGTGAGAGCACATGTTTCAGTGCACTGTTGAATTAAGGCCTATATGCCTTTATTTCAGTAACAGTTTTGCATTAGTAGGGATTGTTTAAGTATTCAGGATGTGGCCAAATGTTCATATAGTTCAACTGTGGTATCTGTATTCAGTGGCGGATAATATTTAGAATGTCTAAGGTCCAGCTCGGGGAAAAAAAAATTAGAAATTCTGTAGTGAACTGTTCGAGCAGTATCTGACAAAGCTGTATCTGATGTTAGAATGGCATCTGATGAAGCAGGTCTTTGCCCACAAAAGCTTATGCTCCAACATATCTGTTAGTCTATAAGGGGCTACAGGACTTCTCATTGTTTCTGTTAGAGCTAGAAATCTCATTATGCTAGAATTCTCTATTTTCCATTTGAATAATCACCAATGTGGGCTCCCATTAATTTTCTGGAACTTTCTACTTCCTTTGGGATAAAAGTTCCATAACAGTCACCCTGAGGCCCACCGACAGGAGCAGTTGCCCTGGGGCAGTTGCTATGGGGCACAGTGTTTCAAAACGGCCTAGATCTCTGACTGCAGTCACTACTACTTTGGCATCTCCAGCTGCTAGAGCTCCAGGCCCCTTCGAACTGCTGTGCCACTCTACGCAGCTCTGAGGGAGGGGCAGGGGGCCCAGCACCATGATCCTGGCAGGTCTAAGGGCTGACTGCCCTAATTTCTATCCCTCCCACCCTTGCCCTCACCCCTGCTGGGGACACAGAGCCAGGCCCATCTCTCACCTTGCCCCAGGGCCCATGGAGGATTTCAGTTCCACTGGTCACCCTTCTTTATGGTATTTTAGCATTCTTCCTTCCAGTACTGACTAGAAACAGTAGTGCAGGGGCACCTACAAAAAGAATTTATCTGCTTAAAAAATCAAAAAATTGTGCAAATTTGTTTTGAAGGTTTGGTAGAGGTTCAGATGATTGCTTAACTCATTCCAACTAGTTAACTTTCTCCTTACAGACATGCATTACATTGTATGACAGATAAGAAGCCAAGTGTCAGATTTGTTTTGAACTGTTTATGACCAAATAAATTTAACAGTGCTATTTAAGAAAATGCTTAACAGAGAGCCTTGTCTGTCTGCAAACTAAGTTGACTGATATGCATTTAGGTCTGCAATTAATTTACAATTTTATTTTATGTTGCAATTAATTTTTTTAAAACACACAAATACAACTTTAAAAACAAATAGCACCTCTGGGGTGAAATAACCTAAATAGTTTCCAGTGGGTAAGTAGGAAGATTGGTGCACTTTTCCTGTGATCCCTGCCAGCGTGTCACAGAATGCTAACCACTTACTCCTCACTTGAAAAAAGGTGATAGGTAATAGCTACAGTATCAAGTGGATGGGGAAGGGAGAAAATAAACAAATGCATGAGCCCTGCAGATAACTCTGGTGACAATAATGAGGGCTGATAGCATGACACATGGAAATATAAACCAACTTTAGGCATGAACTTTGGGCATCATTCCTTTCTTTAATAAAGGACAGTACAATGTAATTTCTTTTACTAGAAGTACCCAGCAGAGCTTGTGACTGTACAGGTCATGTTAAAGATGGAATCATGAAAAGAAACTGGGATAACTTTGTTAGAGAGATTGAACTTCACAGTGCCTTTCTGACACAGCACTGCATTCAGTTACAATAACTAGTTTCAATATGGCATAAGGATTTAATATAATACTGAGGATCTCAAACAGAGGTCTGTGAGTCACTGGTGGTCTGCAGAAAATTGGCTGTTCACAAGGGTATTGAGTCCCTCTCATTCCTAGCTGTTGAACTGCGTTCAGAGGTAGCTGAAAGTACACAGAACGCTTTCTTCAGATCATATTTCCATGTACTGAATTGCTGAAGTCGCCATAGGGATGTCATATGATTACAAAAGGGAGAAGATGTTTTGCACTGGAGATGGTCCATGAAGCAGGTCTGCATTCAGCTGTGGTCCACATTGCGAAATACATGTAAGAACTCAAGACTACAAGAAAATTCAAAGGCAAGACTCACAAAGAAATCCTATTCTCCAGTTGTTGTAGGTACTTTAATAGCAGCCTTCAGAAGGTTTTATTAAAAGTGGGCGTATAGGCAGTTGAAATACAATCAAATAAAATTTTATTTATGCAACATGTTTCATATTCAGTAGTCCTAATTCTGTAAGTCTTTCACACACATAGGTAGTATGTTAGCTTTAATAAGACTATTGTGGTTTGCAAGATCTAGGGCAAAGCCTAAGATAACTTTGTTAAAGTTATAGGGGCAGTCAGTAGCAACTCTATATTTAGGTTGTCTAACAGCTTCCAGTCTGAAAGAACCTTGTGACCTTTCTTGAGAAGTTCCAACACCTCCATTGTTTGCAGCAGACCTTTGAAATTCAGCTGGGAAAAAGTATTTGGACCAGAAAAAGTGCCTTCTCTTTCTCCTATGAAATTTTGTTCAGTTTGGCTGAGGCATAAGCTGTTAAAAATCACCATTTACCTTGCTGTAGCTTGCCTTCCTCAAGAACATTTTGGCAGTGTATCAAAACAACAACTGAACATGAATATTCTAATATAATGCCAGGCCCACACTGCCACCGAAGCAATAGCAGCAGCAGCACATACTGCACTAGGAATGCACTGAAGCTGCCTAGCTCTATGGGAGCAGCATCGGGAAAGAGGAGAGAGCTGAGCTGGGCTTTTGTCCATCCTAGCTACACTGCTTCTGCCCAGTCCCACAACGTCATGCCCACCCCCCCCCCACTCTCCCATGCCCTCTCTCCAACACCATCTCACACACTTCCTGGAGGAACTACAAGAGATCCTGCCCTGGAGTTGAGGTCACACAGAGGGGAGGAAGTGTGCCACCCCTCCTCCCACATACACATACAAAGATATACACCAGAAAGTCGTAGGGGGAAACACCCTAGTCTTCCAAATACTTGTGCAGGTCCATGATAGTCTTCAGTAATATAATCAGGTCCTATTCCTTCCACAGGGCTTCTGCTTCACCCAGGGCTCGAGGGAGTAGAATTAAGGTTACATAGGCAACTATAAATCTGGCATTACTTACCTTTGGAGTGTTCATCACCTAATTAATGTTCATTTTGTATTTTTATATGCTGTATGTTAGAGCTGTCGATGCACAGGCAAACACAGCAGCCAGTATGCATTCAGGGAGAACTCCTGCACCTTGGATAAAGGAGCCTGATTTTCTGTGGGTGGGCATGTTGGCTAGGCCAATGGGGCTATCCCTCACAGCACTTCTCAGAAAGAGTGCGATCTTTAACTTCCACTTGGATAGCCACCAGAGCCAGGCAGAAGGGACTTCAGTTTAACATCTCAGCCAAAGCACAACTCGTTACAGTGCAGCCCTCCTAGTATTACACTCCAATATTAGCATTGGGTCTGAGCCCAAATTTTGATGTGGGACTTTAACCTCAGTTTTCTGGCCCAGAGGCAAATAAGCAATGCTGGCAACATACAGTACATGGGCTATAACAGACAACTGTGCTAAAATTACTAATGTTCATAGTAGCCAACACTCTTTAAAAAAAGAAAGGAATATACCCTTTAATATTAGTGGTAGAAACAAGTATTCACAAGTCAAGCAGCCAGCCCCTCTATGAAATTCTATCTACGCATAATCTGTTTTTACTGCGCTTCTGCTGTTCAGTTTTGTAAACAGCTGTTCGCCAACTGTAATTCAGATTTGAACCCGATAACATCAGTTCTACTGCTGTTAGAAAAAAATCCCTACTATTTTTGCCCGTTTTAAAAAAAATCAAATAGAATGTTGAGATTTACGTGTTTCTCTTGACACCATATGTAACCCATTGGAAATGTCTTAAATAGCAATGCATTGAAAATTAAAAGTCTTGTCAAAAGAAGCCCAGTGCGAACGTTTGCTACAGAGACATCAGAATAAGTGTTCCCAATTCTGAGCAGGTGGTGCAGACACAAACCCTACTGAGAAATAATGAGATGTGTATACATAAGAAATTTAGGAACCTCCTGTGCATCTTTTTGAAAAAGACATAAAACAACTTGCAATTAAACTTCATTTGATGCCAGATGAGAAAAAAATGTTTTGGTAAATGTAATTTTTAATACAATAATTTTTTTACACGTGCATGCCAGCAGCTTTTCATGCCGCTTCCCTAACCAGCAAATATAATTACAGTCATTCAGCTGAAGATGAAGTCTTCCATTTTGTTTGTCTTTGTATTGATGCTTTTTTCTGGGTCTAAGCAAACTGATTGACCATTTCTGCTAGTACAGTTGTTAGCTACAAGCACATGAGCACTCTGACACTTAAACTTGAGCACATGTTTGACTGCTTTGCTAGATTAGAATCTAAAAATCCAACACAGGCTACTGTAACATTGTAAGTGCCTTTTTGTGGCCAGTGTGCCATAAGCAGCAAAATTTAGGGCTTTCTAAGTGGATTTGGCCATTACGACTCTGAAGCAATTCTTTACACACAGTATATACATTATTCGTATAGACAACTGCACTTCTCAGAAGTCCATACTTTTGATCTCTAAAGTTTATGAGCTAAATCCAGGCCTTGTTTAAAAAGGCAGCGTTCATTCCCCTACTTCAGTGATGCTGACCCCACTAATGGTAGGTCTGAATTTGATTGGTGGTGTGTGCCACTGTGCCTCATATCAATGAACAGATGCAAAAATTGGAATAAAATAAACACAGATTATTATATTTAAAATATTTCAGCACATAACAGGTATTTTAATCCAGCATTTTTTTGTTCCCAGTGCTCTTCCAAGTTGGGAAAAATGAGTCTGAAGAACAAACTGAACCTACTTTTTCAAGTTTGCTCAAATCAAGCTGGGACAACACAACTAATGCAAATTAAGTTTCTGACCTTCATAGAGTAATATTTTTAATAGTGTGGGACAAACTGAAAAAGATTTTTGTTCTATTGCAGCTGTCACTGGGGTTTACTGAAACTTTTTTAAAGCCTCTTTCAAACTAGAACACCACCGTTCAGATCTTGTTCTACTAGGACAAATCTAAACACACATGTAAGAGCCTGGATAATGCCTCGAAAAAGGGATTACCAGAGATTACGTTACTGAAAAATACATTTTCAAATCAATACCATTTTAAAATATCCCTGTGAATGTTGTTGGCTAATTATTATTTTTAATGGAACTCTAAAAGTAGTGGACTTTTTCTTCTGAAGAGCGTATAGCCCTGTCTGAAAGGAGATGAGTTTCTGCAATGCATCATTTGACAGGAAGTCAAGCTATCAGAATGAAGCCTTACAGGTATCAATCTTACACCCATACATGGGGTATGTCCTAGTTACCATACAGATATGAAAGGCCCATTAAGGTCTCTTATCAGCTGTATATTGCTGTAATTAAAGCATTTGATAGCATTAACCTGAACTGTGAAAGTCTCCAGACAATGCTCTCTATCAGTCATCTGACCCTTGAGTTTAAACAGTTACAGTAAGTAGACTTTCTCCTCCACTTTCCAAAGGACACTGAGTTCATTTAAATGGAAGGAAATTGCTATTTTAACTAGTTTTTCCTGGACTTGATTTGCCCTTGAAGAACACAATTATCTTTCTAAGTATTCTGTCACTGCAAAAATTTAAGCTTTTTCGATCCAGAAAGTATTATAATATTCTAATCAGCATATTAAAATGTTTATAACAATAATTACCAGCTGCTTTCTACAAAAATTCTAACTGACTTCTCTTCCGTTGAGCTCAGGTTGTTTACTAACCATCTGATACGAGAATTTTGGACTGTACATTTGAAGGCCCCTTTGACAGCATGTCCATCTCTCAAAAAAAAGTCTCACAGTTTCACTCTTCTTATTCTTGATACAAGGCCAAAGATTATTCATTTTGGCTAAGTCAGGAACAGAAGACTAATCCTAATCTTTCTTGGGATAGATTACTGGATGCAGTACAGCTGCTATCGACCATAACACCACCAGTGTGATATGGTTTCACCAGCTCAGGGAGGATCCCCCCATCCCTGGACCCATGCAATAGCAAAGAACAATCTGATATAGATCACCTGTATCTACATCCCCTGCCTTTTGCCAGCTCTGGGGACTTGTCTGGTGATCCTAAGCTAGTCCCCTATGCATGGTTTCAACCACTTGGCCATTTGAGAATGAGGTAGGATCATGAATTCTGCCCTTATGCTTGATAGTAGACTTTCCAGAATGGCTCCATAAGCAAAGTGAATTGCCCTTCTTCCCCTGCCTGCCCCCCTCCCAAAAGGCAAGAGGTTGTATGTGTGCAGTGTTGGGAATCTATATATTTAACTTTAAATTACATTAGTTTTTGTCATCTTTGGTACAAGGGGGGAAGTGTCAAGGTGTTCTGTGAATAATTTTTACTGTTCTCAAGCATATTCACCCTTAAAAGACCAAATACGTATGAATATATTGTCACTTTCTTCCTCAATGTATAATAATTATTATTACTACTCATATTTTCCATGAGTAGTCCCACTCAATGCACTAGGACAAAATAGTACTTTACTCATTGAGCTATGTAAGAACATAAGAATCTGATCCTAAAAATCACAGCAGTGTGGAGGACACAGAGCTAGAGAGTCCCAAATTGTCTGTGAACATATTTTTCATCAGACAAGTTAACAATACACATCTTAAAAACATAAACCACAATAGGTTTTGGGGGGGCTTGTGAAAAGATTCTGTCCAGCTCAACTGGGGTCTGATCCAAAATCCATTGTCTGGAAGAAAAAAAAAAAGGACATGTTTCAATTGATTTTAGTTGACCCTGGATCAGGGAGTCTATACTGTGCATACGTGGCTTGTTATAAAGGGCTTGTTCTGTTGGTATATATTTCCACATGAACTAAATGTGAGCCTACATTCCCAGGATTAGGCCCATAATGAGCAGCCATTTGGCAAACCATTGGTCAGCACAGTAGAGACTGACGTGCAATAAGACTGACATTTTTGTGTTAAAACCCAATAAGTAAGAGCAATTCTCATACTCCACCACCAGTAGCAATTTTGACCTGGCAGGATTCTTCTCTGTACTCACAGGAAGCCATACATTCCCCAATACGTTTTCCCCTGTTGACTCACAATTTGCAATAGGATAACATCAGATATAGCTAGGCTATAATTTATCAAGCTTTCTTTTTCTTTTTATGGCTTGTGAGGGTTATGTGGCAGCACCGACATTAGTATCTACTTCATTCAGATGGCGGGACTGAGTCTACTTTAATTCTTTAGTTTTATTAAAACAAAATATTAGACTGATGCTAAAAATGCAGCGAATTTCAGCCTTTGCTGCCAACTCAAACTATTTTCACCTTGGCCAGACTTTTTGTGAAAGGAAAAGAAATTTCACTTTCTTGTAACATGAATCACATTAAAATCTACAACATTATCCAGTTTTGCTCAGCATATTTAATGACGGGCTTTGACCATCAGTCCACAATTTAGTTTGTTGAGGTGTATGATTGGCAAATAGTTTTCAATATGAAGGATTTTTTTCAATGAACATTTGAGAAAAATTTTGAAAAATATGGTTAAAAGTTTGGAAGAAAATTCACAAAAAATTCAGAACCTTCTAATGTCTAAATAGCTATAGTGCTTTTACAACCATTTTTCACAAAAGTTTTTTGAGTGAGAAATTTTAGTCAGTGCTACTGGAAGCTTTCCACTTCTGATAATTTTTTCTAACTTGAAGCTTTAAATAACAACATGCTATAAAAATGTTAAATCAAAATCAGTCCCAGCTTAATAGCTAGGTAGCTACCATGGGCAAACTGCCACTCTGCAGCCATCTCACATTTGGATTAGCATGGTCAAAAGCAACTGTAGTCTATTCTCCGCTCCCTGTTCCCCACACTGGGTTCCACAGACTGGCTATGTCTACACTACAGAGATCCTTCAAAGTTTTTCCGGAAGATACTGTCCAAAAAAAAAAAATCCATTTGAAATAGTGCATCCACACACTAAAAAGCAGATCAAAAGATTGATCTGCTCTTTCAGTAGAGAACATCCATGCAGCCCCTGCTCTTTTGAAAGAATGGGCCAGGGATTGAAAAATCAGGTGCCATGAGGTGTCTTCTTTCGAAAGAAGGGCCCTGCAAAGCACCTACATATGTATTCGTTCAAAAGATCTTTCAAAAGAAGTTGTTCTTCCTTATTTGGGAGGGGAAGAGTGCTTCCCGAAGAGGCACCATATTCTTTCAATTTACTTTTGAAAGAAAACTTTTTGGCTGGGTCTACACATGCCCCTTCCTTTCGAAAGGGGCATGTTAATGAGCAGGTTCAAATATGCTAATGAGGCGCAGAAATTAATATGCAGTGCCTCATTAGCATAATGGCGGCCACAGCAATTCAATAGTGCGGCTTTTTGAATCGCGTCCGCCCGTGGAGATGGGACCTTCCAAAAGGACACCCCCCCCCAGTTTTCAAAAGCCCTTCTTCCTATCTGGTGATGAGAAGCAGGGCTTTCAAAAACTGGGGGGGGCGGTCCTTTCAGAAGGTCCCGTCTCCACGGGCAGCACGCAATTCGAAAAGCCGCACTTTCAAATCGCCGCAGCCACCATTATGCTAATGAGGCACTGCATATTCATTGCAGTACCTCATTAGCATATTTTGAATCTGCTCATTAACATGCCCATTTTGAAAGGAAGGGGCACGTGTAGACCCAGCCTTTGTGTGTAGATGCTCTGGGAGATTTTTCGAAATAGTCTCTTCTTTAGAAAAATATTTTGAAAGAACTTGCTAGTGTAGAGGCAGCCACTATGTACTGCCCTCTTATCTAAAACTGAATGGAGTATGAGGTTGCCAAAAAGAGCTTTTTTAAAAAAAAATATTTTCTAATTCTCTTTTTTCTCTACCAAGATAACACTTCACTGATGGCTCCTTTTGACTCCTATATCCCATTCTTAACTAAACACTCCCTACAATAAGTTCTAGTACTTGCTGTGTGAGAGGAATATCCACAATAAACTTAAAGAAGTACTCTCTCCCTCATCAAACAACTGCAGTCCAAGCACCATATATACTATTTGTCCATCTTAAACACAATTATAGGCAGGACTAAAAGGAGATGTAAGAGGAAAACACATGGAGAAAAAGGTTAGAACCATCTCTAATGTCTTTTTTTCCATACAGAGTACTGCAGTAAAAGCATGGCTCAACTTTGCATTAAACTGACAATGTTCATTATTTTCCACTACTAGAAACCTTACCCTAAATGTTACTATGCATCAACTAGCACAAGAATTAAAAATAAGATCTTCAAGTCAGCTGGAAAGCAGTGAAAGAGAGTTTATCTGTGCAATAAGCAGCTTGAACTTTTGGTGAATGAATCAAATTAACTCTGGTAGTAAAACAAGCAGTTGTACACGGTCTTGTATATTTTTTGGTGGAACCATCATGCTGCACTCTGCTGAAATTTAATTTGTCACGATACTGTAAGTTTCTTCTTATTCTCAGAACAGAGCAAGGACAAGTTTGTCTTGTCACACTGACAGTAAAAGTTAATAATTTACTTTGATGAGTATGAATGTATCTGTCCTTCAGACTTTCCATAGGGGTAGGGGGTGGGACGGGAATGGGGAGAATGATATTTGGAACTATGGATCTCAGTGAAAGTGCAGCAAAGCCAATGGAAAGAGTTGGTTGGAGGTGAGGATGAGTGGATGATCACAACTGCACTAGGTTTTATTACTTTAAGGCTGTGTCTAGACTAGCCCCCAACTTCGAAGGGGGCATGGTAATTAGGGTGTCAGGAGATTACTAATGAAGTGCTGCAGTGCACATGCACCACTTCATGGCGCTAAATCTCCCCTGCGGCAACTTCAAAGGAGTAAAGGGACTTCCAAAGGGCGCGGGCACTTCAAAGTGACCTGCAGCTACATGCAAGCTGGCACTTCAAAGTTTCACACTTTGAAGTTGCTGCAGGGGAGGTTTTGCCTCATGATGTGCTGCCTATGCACATTAATAATCTCCTGACACCCAAATTACCATGCCCCCTTCGAAGTTCAGGGCTAGTGCAGTCACAGCCCATCTGATTCATATAAATTTATTTGGACCATGATTTTTTTCTGTTTGTGTTTATGCAAGAACATTCATGCAAACAGGCTTCAGGGTCAAAATGGACAAGGAAATAAACTTCTGATCACATGAAAAAGTCTAAGTGGAATTTAAATATCAAACTTATATGTGGGGGAAATAATATTACATGGAATGTGCCACTTACAAACAACCAACACTATTCAAGTATCTGAATGCAGATAACTATTGGCAATTAATCTCTAAAGTTAAAAATAAAAAAATGCTGAATGCACTCAAAGGGATGAATATAACTATTATAAATTCTTTGACTTTATTAGGTATGTTATATAATATGCATTCTTCAATCCCCCTCAAACAAAACTTGAGGTGTGCTGAATATCATAAGCTTTAGTTAGTGCCACTTGAAAATTCAAGTTCACGTGAAATAACCGAAGATTATGGCTAGAAAGGGAGAAGATAGATTATAGTTTCTTAAATGTTGGTCTTCTCCCAGATGTCATTACTAGAAACAATCATGCCACTAGGCAGACAGTAGCCATGTAGCTACTGAAGACAAAACCAAGCAGATTTATTCTGGTTAGCTGCTATTAAAGTTCTCCCTTATGTGCTTGCAGAGTATATATATATATTTAGATGCTATGAAAACAGAGCAAACTTTCCATGGGTCAGGTCATAGGAAGTGGTGAGTAAACAGCTGAAATATTTATGATGTCACAGATGTTTGTATGTGGTCTGTATACTCTGAATAATTCTGGAGGAGTCTGAACTGAATGAACAAGGTTAGTTAAGGAGGACTAGTAACTAACTCAGCTGGCAATGAATTGCAAGAGATCTTGCTTATAAATGAATCGTATAACAGAGTTCTTCTATACTAATGTTTGAGTGTACAATCTCTTCATTTCAATAGGCACTTAGTTCCCTTTTCAAAAGAATCTTGAAGTAGGAAATTTAGTAGCTTATTCATTCTTCACACATACAAACTTCTTACCCATGCTTCCCAATGGGAAGTGTTGTGTAAAAAGAATGCAAGTTAGGCCCCAAACGTTTGGTCATGAGGACTGTGCAAAATTACCTGGTGACCCCTAAGTGAACAGCCACACTCAGGCATGTTAGGGTGAATTGCATGGGCACTTGAACAACGCAGTGAGGTACATGGGATGGAGGCAGGGTCCAGAGACCCTCTTAAAATATTATAGAGAAATATGCCTCAGCACAAAAGGGCTAAAACACTAACCCCAGGGCAAGAACTGAGGAACCAAGTGAAAAACCAGTTAGCACCAGAATTTACTGAATTGCTTGCAGACTGCACTATCAGCAGTATGTGGCTTCAGCAGCCTCATCCCCTCGGTCTAAAATTGACAAACAAGAAAAACCTATACAGGAAAGACCCATGGCCTCTGACCTAGCAGCCCAGAGGTGCCAGCTGCATACCTTACAAGGAAAAAATAAGTATGAGATGTAATGTTGTATAAAATGGGTAGGGGGCCTGAGAGGGTCTGCAGGCGAACAGAAGCAGAAGCAACCAGGATGTGATGTGTCAGGCCTCAAGTAGAGCCAGCAAACAGCAGGACTATAAAGGTGGGGGTAACAACATGAGGAGGAGGAGCTCCCGAATCCTGGAGAGACCGAACACTGTCTGCGACAAGACCTGATCACCCTTCGCCGCTCCTCCTGCCTGCTCACGAGTTAGATAGAGTAGGACGCAAACACCTATCGGTATCGCAAAAACTTGTATTAGTAGTATAGATGGCTCAAGTAACATGATGGAACGGTGTGACTTGTTCCTGTATCTGCTTAACAATGTAAGTAAATGCTCTCATTAACTCTGTATTCTGTCTGTTTGTATCCTGTCCTGTGACAAGTCTGTCTATAAGTTTGATGTGTTTATGTTTTAGTTTCATGAGCCTGTAAGGGCCACGTGCAAGGCTGAGGCAAAGAAGCCCCAGAACCCCCAAAAGGGCTTTGACCCAATGACCGGAAAGTTCTGAAAGTGGGCTGCCTCACCTGGGAAGCGTGATCTGCTGAGCCTCCGTGTTCTACAGGACAGAGTGTTGTTTGTGTCTGTACGTCACACCCTCCTATTAACCCTTAAGTAGTCCCATCCCCTGAAACTTGAAACTCACACTTCTTGGGGATAGATAACAGCTCTTAAAAATTGGGATAGATAACAGCCAATGAATTCCACCAACCTGTGGTCTGTTTTAGATAACTACTGGGAGTTAGAAAAACCCCAGGGGGTGCTTCTCTTCCTTTTGGGTGTAATCCTATTCCTCCTGTTAGTAGTGTGGTGTAAGCCACAGCTATAACTGCACCAGTTTCATAATAGCAAAATCAATCTCACTGGTGTGGGTAATCACCAAGAAGCAGCCCTCCTTTTTCCCAGTTCAACCCTTCACTCACCTCTCACCTCTACCTTTATTTAGGACTTGGAGCACAGTGTATTTGCTCCTCAAGGACTAACTGAAATTTAAAGTTATCGAGGCCGCAAATTTTTGCATAAAATAGACTATTCTCCAGCACCAGACCATATGTTCAAAGCAATGCTTTAAGTATTTCATAAATGTCATCTTCAGAATGGGTACAATTGGTACAACAGAGATCTCAAGGAATCAATCAACGTAGTGAGGTACCTTACCACTATTCAGGCATTCACCATTGTTCAGGTACATGTGCAAGGCTTATTGTGCAGAAGGAGAAATTCACTCTTTGATTGGAGTGATCCAACATCTTTCTCCAGGGCCAGAATTTATTCAGACATTTAATTATTCTAAATACTAATTCTAAACTCATGGCAAACTGTAACTTACACATGGAGAAAAACAACACAGGTATTCAGGTCTAGTCCAGAGTTACTTTAGATCACGTTCTAAAACTAGATCTTTTCCCAGAAAATAAGAGCTGCTCTAATCTGGAACTCTCTCACCTGATAACATCCATAACATATCTTGATTTTAGTTGGCTGGATGACCATTTATCATGGGTATGGCCAGTTTCCCAAGGTCCAGAAAGTTTGTTTGCAGCCAACAGTCCTGGCTCTCAGTGTTCTGTGCTGTTGCTTAGCTGTAATTTACCCCTAAATGTCTTCTAAGAGCCCAAGAAGCAGTGGAAGTATTGCTAGACAATATTAACCTCCCATGTTTCAGCAAATTCTCTCATTTGGCAAAGGTCAGGTCCGAAGAGTGCCAGATTAGAGAGGTTCAACCAGTATTAGAGAAAAATGACATATTACATCACATACTAGTAGACTAAGTTCATATTCCAGTTAAAGACATGTTTACCTTTTAAAATGTCCCTACTCTTTCAGCGTTACTAGCCTTTATTAATATCAAAAATGAATATGTTAGTCTGTTGTACACATTAAGTCTACAAGAGTAATTGTTGTGTTAAACCCAGGGTTAAAAAAACCCTGTTAAGGCTAGTTCTGATAATGGCTGTACATGCTACAACTCCCACTGATCTCAAACTTGTTTGCTAGCTGGGTGATCAGAACAGACTGATGTCAATGGGTGACATGCATACGGATGGAGAAAAAAATATGGCCCTGAATGATGACAAATATGGTGCGATCTGACTCTTCACAGAACTATGGCGTTTCAATAACGTAATTCCTTGCTTTCTTAAATGTTCTGTATGCAAGATGAAGAACTCTTTGAGCCAGCTCCTCCTCCACCCTGCTCCCCAAAGCTAAGTCCCCTTTCCACTGCTACAGCAACACAAATGTTGCTTAAAGCTACCCTAATGGGGGTCAAAAAATATTCCCTTGACAGAGGGTGAGCTAGGGGATATGCCAGAGAGGTGCAGGAAGAAAGTAGCTATATTACACTACGCTTCAGTGATCCGTAATTGAAGGAACAACCTCCAGGGGTCTGTTCTAGGTAGCAAGAGTTAGAGGACATTTGAGAATGCTCCAAATCACATCAGAGGGAATCAACACTTGGCAGCTCCCAGCCCTGAGAGATGGCAGATAAGGCAAATAAGGGAGTGTGCAAAGGTTCCATCCTCTCAGATACACTAACTATGGAACATGTGACAAACCAGTCAAATTATTTTCACTTCTGCAAAAACTAGCCATTGGTTTTGAGCAATCTTCCTTCCTTATTAAATATGCAAATATTGGACACCAGTATCATGAATTTTCATGTATGTTCTTTCACTGTCATAGAACAAATATTGGCAAAATATAACGAGAGTCCAAATGTACATGTACACATTTAATCTGCTCATCTTCAAGCCTCAGAGCAACCTCACAGCAAGAGTGCAAAGGACGCCCCCTCCCACATCTCTAGTTATCTTCATCTCACTCTTTTAACAAATCTGTGGAAGCTATACTAAGCAAGAAAGAAAAAGCTAGCATAGTTGAAGATTATAGATATTTATGAATTTTGATAGAAGCTCTCCAAGTCCTAGTGCTTAAATAGTATCTTGGTACTATCTTACAATTTAAGATCTAGCACATGATAGGCAAAAATAAGTTAAAAGAAAACAGTTTCTTAGACACTTTTGGAGAAATCTACAAAGCATCATAGTAAGAGTCAAGTTGTTTATGGTGCCCACCAGCACCATTGGCAATAGAGTAGTTTGTTTTAAACTAGAGACCATGCCAAAGTGAAATACCATATCCAAATCCTCTGGAACTTGTACTCCATATTTCAATTTTGAAGCTCAGACACCATTTATCAAACTACATGGAGTGTAAGGCAGCTATGAAAGAGGTTGGAGGGGCAGTGGAGTATGCAGGATCTGATCCAGCCAAGGGAGTTTTGCCTAACTAATGACAGAGTGGTCAGATGAACTGCTAAAGGCCAGGTGCTTCCCTCCCTGTTTCCCAGTTTAATGAGCAAACAAGATCTGGATCAGAACACATCTCCTTCTTGGACCTGACGCAAACTGAAGTATTTTTAATCCGGCATTTTTTTCATAAGCACAGACAGATACGTGTTTTTTAAAAATAAGAGCCATGTGCTGAAATTGGCTATTTCCTTCATCTGAAAATGAGTGCTTCACCTTATGCACCTCTAGACATAAGAGTGTTATACATGTGGGGATGAAGATAAATTCTGTGATCACAACGGTATTATCATGCAGTAATGATATCATAACTGGTAAATTGTGCATTCCTGTAACTTTAGCACTTAGGAGAATTGCTTTGGTTTCAGAACTTTGAAGTCTCAAGTGTACCTTGATTATTTGATACAGTGTGTGTGAAGTAACAGCTTTTACAAGACCAACTTCTGTTGGTGAGAGGGGTAAGCTTTTGAGCTATCAGGAATCGTCTTCATGGTATTTAAATGTTTATGCCTTAGAAAATCAAAATAACATGAAAACTTCCATGATATTTCCTAGATTCTACATCTTTCATAACAAATATAAAAGCATCATACAGGGAGTTTCAGTAGAGGCACTGATCTCATTTGGGTCCTGATTTTTTTGCTCTCACTGAAATCACTGCTGGGGAAAGGGCAGGAGAGGCAGGCAGGGTTTGTCATTGACTTCAGAGAAAGTGGAACTGAGCCTAAAGTATAACATTACGTAAAGGAAGTACTATTTATTTTAGGCAATAGTGGTATATTTTGAACTCGTGCCCCTCTTGCAGGTGGATATTTTCCCCTATGGAGGTTTTGTAGATTCATAAATTTTACGGGCAAAAGGGACCATTATGATCATCCTGGCTGACATCCAGCAGAGCACAGGCCATAGAATTTCATTCAGTGTTTGCATCAAGCCCAAGTAACTGACAGATTTTCTGCTGAAGAAGTCTCATCATATTTTAGACTAATTCAGCAGTGTTTTTAGCCTCTGATACTAAGAGATGAACTATTTTTAAGTTCAACCTTTCCTGGTATTAAGAAGCTTCTTGTATCTGGTCTGAGAGCTTGCCATTTTTACAATTGTTTAAACATTAGTAAACTTATGGGAATGTCATGGACCTGGTACACGCGTTTGAAAACCCAGATGGCCCTGCATGGGACACCAAAACAATTTAATGTAAATCAAAAACCTTAAAACCAACAATAACATGGGATGAAATTATCAGTGCCGAAATAATTATTTAGTGTTTTTGTTGTAGCAAAAATGACTTCAGGAGGAAGCTTGACTTTTAAAAAATAAGACCCAGGCCAGCAGGCGTAGAGGAGGAATAGAACTTGCTATCCAGGTTTAGGATCCTGATACAGAGATGGCCTAGCTATTTCTCTGTAATTTCCTGAAAACCTCTTGGTCTCCAAACTGCCAACTCCAACTCAACTAAAAATTTAAAGGACACTTTTCAATATTCTCAAATCTTTATTTTATTTAATCATAATGTATTCAATCATTTCCAATTCTACTAGCAGCTTCAGATGAGTTTCTCTAACCTAAAAAAAAACATCTTTAAGCACCAGGGAAATTCAATGTTGCCAGGTTGCCATTGAAAATATTTCTATGCTATGCTTTGTGTGATCCAAATTAAGCAGTCCTCAAGGGAGAAAAAAGCAGTGCAACACAGCCCTGGTGCCCTTTACTTGGGAAGCGCCTCTCACTACTGAGGTCTTTGTCCTGGGTCCTACTTCTTTGTGTAGCTGAGGCAGTACAACCAGAGAGGAAGGTGCCTTAAAGAGCTGCTCAGGATTCTCCCTCTCATTGGAAAACACAAGGTGGCAGGTGGCACTCTGTCATGAAAAGGAACACATGGAGCACACTTTACTTAGCCAGATCTGCAACAACTGGCTATGCCCTGAGTCTGTTCTAAGAAACCAGAAGGCTCCCCACTGACTCAGGATTTGAAGCGTAAAAATATGTCATACATCAGCTTTTCAGACCCATCCTTGTCTGCACCTCTATTGCTGTGGCTGAGGACTGAGCCCTCATATTTTTTATTCATTTTGTAGCTACAGTTCTCGATAGTAACTGTTGAGGCCTTCATCTTTTTTCCTCACATGTAATCTGCACTACAGTTGCAGACCAGATTCATGTGGTGGAGGTGGAGCTGTACTTATATCTAGATGGAGAAGGAGTCTGAGGCGAGCTAACAGCTAAGCTAGTTCACGCTAGATAATGGCAACACAAAAATGACATCTTGGGTACTCAGTACTATCTCTTTACTTTGTTGAGAGAGAAAAATGTGTAATGGATCCCTGGACAGAAACAGGACAAATGCAGCCTGTAAGAATACATTAGGGCTGACAAAAATCTATGCTCTTACTTGAAATACTCACGAGGAAAATTCTGAAGGAAGGGTCTCAGCACAGGAGCCATCTTGGAAAGCCTATATTAGAATTGAGCATCTGAATAAAAAATGACCAGGGCAAATATGTTCAAAATGAGTAGCTGCTCATTCTGTGTTGCTTAGGTAAATGAGACTGCTTCACACAATGCACTCAGAGGCCTCTGTAATACAGATAGATTAGCCCAAACTTGTTTTCAGTTATGTTCATGCAATTGCCCTACTATAACACAGATCTCACGGAAAGCCTCTGAGGCCACTGTGAGGTCGCAGTTTCAAAGGAAGTGTGAATGTCCTGGCCCATAACACAAAATCACGGATTCCAGGGATAGTCCATCCGCTCCAGCATGTGAGGCACAGCCTAGCCAAGGATTCCCAAAATCTACACAATATATTTTGCCTAGTCGTGTTTATTTAATTGATCAACATATTAATTTGAGGGACAAGTATGACTTGCTGTAAGTGTTACAACCAATGTTCCTTCTATTTTTTTTTCGTCCAGATGCAGAATAAATGTTATGTGCATTGAGGCACGTGCGGATGTGCGCCACCAATAGAAACACATCCTGCCAGCTGTGCGCACGGTGGGAGTGCTGCTAAGCGGCTGGGTGGCATTTGAATCTCTCCTGGGTGACCACCGAGCACTCAGTTTACAGGGAACACTGGTCACAACTCGGTCTCTCAGCTGAGCAGCTCAATGCCAGGAAGTTTAAAGAACGCTGTGTGCGTGAGGCTCTAATACTAGCACAGCTAAGAATTCCTCAGGAACCTGCCTTGTTTTTATGACAATCTACCAGGCCTTACAGTTGCTTTATAACTTCTGCTGGGTGACGCCATGGCAGCATTGTAGCAGTGGAGCACCGGCTGTAGGAGGTTTGCGTGGGGCAGAGCTTAGAGGTGTGCACAGCAAGCTGCCACTAAGCCCCAGGCCCACCTCATGCTCTACTCCCTGCCCCCATCCCTCCTGCATAGCAGTGGTGGCTGCAACAGCTCCAGCTCATGAGTCCACCTGCTGCTTCTTTGCTATAAATAAAGTAAGTTTTTAATAGCTATTAAATTGTTTGTTTGGGCAGGGATGCAATAACTGTTTTGTGATTTGTGCCTTGCTTGACCAAAGCGTCATGAGCTGCCATGGCTCTAAGTATTGCTGTAGAAATAATATCATTTCATAAAACAATTCAGTGAAGCAATCTCTCTCCTGTGCCAGAGCTCCATTCAGCACAGAAGAGGGAGGTTATTAAGAAGCTGGTTATGAGCCCCTGATTCTCAATTTCTGGCTAGGCCAGGGCCAGCAATGCTCTGAGCTGGTCTTCAATGGCTCTGAAGTCAGCAGAGCATTGCTAAGGTGAGAACAAAGTTTTGGCATGCCTCCTCCCTGCCTGCAACATCTACAGTACTTGACTGTTCCTGCCCTGTTTCATCCGTCTCCTGACTTGCCTTTGGGCTAGGATTGGAGGTGAAGGTGCAGGACTTCGCTGCAGTTCATAGTAGGAAACTTCTGTCCTGATCATAGCCCTAAGTGACTTTCGGAATCAGGCCCAGTACCTGCAACTCAGTTCTTTTTTCCTATTGGAGCAAAGTCCCTGATTCAAGGCCTGTGGAAATTAATGAGAAGTGTTTTATCAGCTGCTATGGATTTTGGAGCATGTCCTGAACGAAGCTTGGTTAACAAGCCACAATGTAGAGCTACAAAACAGGTTAGGCAATGCTCAGGGGAATCATTAACGATCAGAGGCAGACTGGTTAAAGCAATCTCACAGTGGATATGAGGTGTTATTTGAAGATGGGAATTATGTAAAGAAGTTCTTTGGGAAAATGAAAACATTTTTTTTTCTGCAAGTGATTGTCTGTGCACCGTCACTCAGTTTCACAGCTCTGTATTCTTAAATGAGGACCTGACCCAAAACACACTGTAGTCAATGGAAAAACTAGTGAACAGGTATGCATATCTGTTCATTTTCCAGACAATACACACACAGTCTGTGTTCAAACAGTGTAATTTATTTTCATCTTCACATATGCTTCTGCTTGCCACTACTATTAATAAAACTTAGTACCATACAACAACGTGCTGTACAAATATTCAGGTCCTTATGCCCAATTTGTTAAACAACCCTAAGTTCAGACTAACTAGTTAATTGAGAACCCATTAATGTATGGGATTGAGTTTTACCAAGTTACGCAGAAAAAAATACCAATACCTTTCACTTAGCAACAGAAATTGCATGTTAACATCTTACGCACCACTTATGTAGCTCTTTGTATTAAAGGCTTAAGCAATATTTTCATGTTGTTTCAGAATCTTAAATTTTAACTAATTAGTTTTTTAAAGAACAGACACTTCTAAATAAACTGTAACAGAGAGGAAGCCGTGCTAGTCTTTACACTATCAAAACAAAAAGCAGTCAAGTAGCACTTTAAAGACTAGCAAAATAGTTTATTAGGTGAGCTTTTGTGGGACAGACCCACTTCTTCAGACCATAGCCAGACCAGAACAGACTCAATATTTAAGGCACAGAGAACCAAAAACAGTAAGCAAGGAGGACAAATCAGAAAAAGATAAAAAAAAATATTCTTTTTCTGATTTGTCCTCCTTGCTTACTGTTTTTGGTTCTCTGTGCCTTAAATATTGAGTCTGTTCTGGTCTGGCTATGGTCTGAAGAAGTGAGTCTGTCCCACAAAAGCTCACCTAATAAACTATTTTGCTAGTCTTTAAAGTGCTACTTGACTGCTTTTTGTTCTAAATAAACTGGATTTTTCAGATGCACATTCAGACTTAGATAGTGAAGTGATGTCAAGAGTATGGTGCCTGGTTTGTAGCCTCTAGCCAGAAAAATGGAATTTGCAACATGTGTAAATACACACATATACTTTATATACGCTGCTGTGGTCAGCTTTTGAATACAACTGATGGGAACTTGAGAGGCTATGAGCCATATCTGACTTCTCCATTCAGAGACTGATGTGGGCAGATGCGTAATGATATTTAAAGGTATGGTGTTATTCAAGGCTCAGAAGACGATGTGGTCTGTTGGAAACAGCACAGCATTCAGCTGGTAGGAAAAAAGGAAATCACGAGTCTACACATGGGTTTTCTTCCAGGGCTACTGTATATCTCATTGCCAGATACACCAATCAAATTAATCAGGTCCAGTTAAGTAGAGGTAACTTATATTATCATATATTGTATCTACTTAGAATTTTGCATTTGATCCTTGACTCTCTGGTCTATTGCCTTGAGCTAGAAACACTTTAGTGTTTATTTTAAGGATTGCAGTGATCGGCATGTGTCGTCCTGAAACCTAGCTGTGGAACTTCTGTAGTACACCCCAAATGCAGAAAACAATGAAGCTGGTCCTCTTGGATGGTTAGAGCTGTCTGAACTTTTGAGCAAGAGTGTTGATGAGAAGGGGTGAAAGAGAAACTAGACCTCAAAGAAATTATGAGCGTTAAGCCAGGTACAACTTCCTTCACAACCATATATATAGCCAGATTAGGTACCTGAATTGGGAAAAAATTAAAGAAGAATTTCTATTAACAGCTCTATGGGAATGGAGACAAAGTTACTCAAAATTTCTGGATTTTTCACACCAAGTTATTTCGATAAGCCATTTCAGGGATATATTTTTTCTATATTAAAGTTCGTCTTGACTATTGAAGTTTTGCTTCTGGCTCATTTAAATGGCAGGACATGTCTTCTCTTTTCAGAAGGCCTGGGGGAAAATCATCTAAATTAACCTACTTTCTTTTTAATTAAAAAGAGTCCAGCAGCTTTAGTTGCAGAGGGGTCAGAATGAGCATAGTAAATCAGGCTGCTCATATTATTGGCTCTTCAGATAATCCAGACTGAATTTTGGCTTTTAGAGTTCTGAGTCACTTTGTCCAAGGATGACCTGGAGGAATGTTTGCTTTGGACTGTACCTAAAGAAGTCCTTAAAGTTTCAAATACGGAGGTAACATCAGGGAAACCATACAGATGAGAAAAGGGCCACAGTGCAGTAATAAGGGGTCAGAGTACAGAATTCCTGTGCATCCACTCCAAGGCCACTGCATTAGATCTGTAGTCATATTCATAGACTTGACAGCTTCATTGGACCAAGCCCACATGTATAGTCAAGGAGCCCTGGGCCACACCTGCACTGATTTATGGACAACTTTGCTAAGGAAATATGCTTTGCAGGGGTTTAGATTGCACAGTTCCCTTTCTAGACATTTTCATTCTGGTCATCATCAATACTGTTAAACTGCTGTTTTGTCCTCACACAGCTCTTCCATAGTCAAGAATGTTTGCATCATTTCATTTAAGAAGTGCTGGATAACATCATACATTTTCTCCTAGAGCTGGTGTCAGCTTCCATGTCTTCCTGCACTTGGAGTGTGATGACTCTTTTTATTTGATTTGTTTAGTTCACCTGGGTTCAATCCACCTGAAGTCTGCTTTCAGTCACTGATAAAAATTAAAACTCAAAGTGAACTCAAGTGAAACCATAGAATTTAGCATGATTTGCACCCAACTCAAAAATATCTTCTCTTCCCTCAGAAGACTCCTGGTATGCCCTAGCTCAGTCATAAAAGAAGTAAATACATAGACGTCTTCCTTCCAGAACTGTTAGCTCTCACCTTATATATGATTAGGAAAGGCCATTGACATTTAGGGAATGTCTACACTGCTGGGAAAATTAATTCAGTCAGGGCGTCTGGTAGAGATGTGCAAAATCAACCTGTGTGTGCTCGTCAGTCGAACCCTGGATTCCTTGCTACAGCAAGGAGCAAGGGAGGTTGATGACAGAAATGCTGCCATTAACCTCCCTCAGTGAGCACAGTCAAGTAAGTCGATTTTAGATACATCGATTCTAGCTATGCACTTGCCATAGCTAGAATTGCGTATCGGAAATCAACTTACCTGCCTACTGTTGACTATTCTTCGCCTCACCACCAGTGTTTTCAGTTGGGAAGAAAACACTCTTTTTGTGCAGTGAAGGCAGGATTGACACCAAGCTTCTTTAATAGGAGTGCTGCCAAATTCCAGCATCTCTATACAAGGTTTACAAATCAGATTAAGCTAGTTGCAAGAGTTGTTTTACTTTGAATGGTGATGTTCCATGAACAGCAAAGCCATTGGGAGAATGTGCCATGGTTTTCACTTAGCCTCTGGTGGATAGTTGTCTCATTCTACACTGTTTAAAATAATCATTCTTATAAAATATTAATGAACACTGCTTTTTCCTGTTAGAAACCAGTGGGAAGCATCATAATTTCTTTACAAAGATCTGACACATATGCCATGTTAGTTGAATTTCTCAATCAATTCCCATAAAGGAAAAATAAATCCTGTCAAGTGTCCAAATCAGTTTTAGAGTTTGGTTCAAAATACATAGGAATCTGCACATACAGGAGAAGATAAATTGCATATGCATGTTGAACAGCTACATCTATTTTTTTGCAATATTTCAAGTAATTTTAACAAACTGGACGCTTTAAAAAAATAAAATAGTTATTAAATGCAAATAAACAGAAATAAAATTCTGCTGTATGAGAACGTAACTAAGCAGAGCTTGGTGTATAGTGCACTCAATATGTCACATGCAGGCAATAAATATGCCTTTTTATTTCATTAGTTAATACCTATATCACCACCAGATCTGATGCTATGAGTCACTTATACTAACCACCCTAATAGGTACTGTGATTAAACAGTTTCCCTATCTACACACAGAAACTGTGTTTATTCCAGCTCAAATTTCTCTCCTACTATCTATTTTCTGTTTGCATTTCATTCTCAAGCTCTCAGTCAATTTGTTTTGAAGGTTGAAAGGGCATCTGGCTGCTAATTCAACAGGTAGATGACTCGGGCCTCATCCACTCCCCTCTGAAGTCAATGGAAAGGCTCCCATCAATTTTAGTGAGTTTTAGACAAGGCCCTTACTGAGTTGCCACTTGGAATATAACCAAGCAAATAGTTCGTTTTTCCCCTTCTCCTTCCAATTTTGACACAGGTGTGGAGTCACTGATGGCAGATTTGAGTAATGTGTGATGAAAACTTAGTATTGCACTCTGTTGAATATGTTTTTGTCTTTCGTATCAGAGGGAAATAACCAGATGTATTGTTATCTGTTTATTAACAACATGCTATAAATGTCTAGTTTCATATCATATATTTGCTATGCTGTAAAATCTGGCCCTCATTCCTATATCACGTGCAATTTTAGTTTTCTTGTTTGCTCAGATATCTGCTTGTGTCATACAGATGAGTAGGACTCTTCACATGCTTCCCTGCAGTGATTGTTGCTTACGTGCACTGGACATTTGAACCAACTGTTCAAATCTTGGGTTGGCAAGACGTTTCCAGGGAATATCCTTGGGTTTATTTGATTGGTTCTTTCCTCCAGAGTTGCAAGCAAATGAAGGCAGAGTGTCTCAGTTCTCGAATCTTAGCATGGTGCCAGAACCCACAACTGAAATTCCTGTTAGTCATGTCTTGATGCCTCCACTTTGCTCATCTATGGTTTCACAAACCAATTACCCAACCAGAGGATCTATCACTCTATTGACTGGGCACTATAATAAATGCAAAATCATAAGGAGAAGCCAGCTCCCTACTTACTTTTCTTGTAGTTATTCAGAATTCTTAAGCTTTTTCTTTCCCTTGTGTTCTGATACAAAAACCATAGCCTTCTAAACAAGTCTGCTTTATCTCATTACTAATCATCAGTGCACAAGGTAGGAGAAAAGCTTCTAAAACAAGTAATACCAATTCACTTAGAAGCCACTTATTCTAAGTGGGGTAGGCACGCCAATTCTCTGTCTCTTTAAGAATCTCACTTACAGCAGCCAGGGAAAATTCCTTATTTACAGGGCCAAAATTAGAGTGCAGCAGCCAGGCCGTCCAATGAAGTACCAAGACCCAATTCAGAGGATTTTTAAAAACATCAATATTTATTGTTATAGATTTTTGTTTAAATGATCATCTATATGTACAACAAACCCAGGTTTCTCCAGGCAACCTTTCTTCTCACAGCTCTGACTACCCACTAGAAACCCAGGAGCTTTGTAGAGGTATTCCCTACCCAAACCCCTTTCTGGGGAAGGGAAGTCCTTCCCCTGTCTCTCCAGGTGACTGCCAGCCTCTCTGTACAGTCAGCCCTCACTCCTAGCTTCACAAGTTTATCCTCCTGCCATCTGCACACCACACTGCAATTGATCTACGTGTAGGTAGGTTCAAGGCTCCTTCCCTCAATTGACCTAGGTTCCTGTAGATGGTAAATTATGAAGTAAGGCTTTTGTCAGTCATGAGAACATGAAGCCCTAAGGTACTGCAGTAGATCTCTACTCTAAAGGAAATATTCATTTAAATATAACTCTAAATTAAGTGTTATCCTCTTAGTTTTGCTACTTTTCCAGAACAAAATATATAGGAGCTCTACAATTATGTTACTTTTCTTCCTTTTAATATTATGGGAAGTTACAGATCTTCAACTGCCATTGAAATAGCTCTGTAAACTATGAAACCTTTTCCACAAAAGATAATTATGAAGGAGCTAACATTCATTTGACCACAGCCAATAAATAATTTATGAGCTGGGTGTTTGAAATTATGCAAATATTATAAATACTTTTTGTTGCCTGTATATCTGAATAAGTATGATTCAGAAGAAAGTATGCTATGGATTAATAGATTCAACACTTAGCAGATTTGCATTTCTACAGTGTTCTTTTCTTTGCTGGTTCCTCCTATCTTTAGTACTGTAGCTCAGAAAACAAGCCTTCACAATACTGTCTCTAAACGTATTTGAATATACTGGCATCTCTATTCATCAGTCTCTTTGATGCTTAAAATATTTTTCTTTCCTTCTGGAGCTTTTTTAAGGTAGAGATATGCTGGTATCATATTATCAACAGTCTTATAGATCTCCTGCCTACTGTACAAAATGCTGTTTAAATATTTGATTCATGTACTATTTCAGGTTAGAACTGGTACCACTATTACTTTGAGTATTCTGTGCACCAAATCTCTTACTGCCTAAATATGGGTAGTACATTTAGTCACAGGTTTTGAAGGCCAGAAAAAACCATTATGATCAATTTGTCTGACCTCCTGAATGTCTCCTAATAATTCCTTAATCAAGCCCAGTAATTTATGCCCAATAACTTGTGTTTGAACTGGAAACATTCTGGTCAGCTGTGGGTCCTGCATTGCTTACTGATCCCAAGCTAAAGCTGATGTGAATTTTGTATGTGCAAAGGAATGTAGGACTTGGGTTCCTGTGGGAGACATAGTAGAGCTGAGCACAGTAGAAATACCAATAAACAGATAACCATGTTTAACAGTAACAGAATTATTGATCAGTCCTTTTATAATTAAATACACTAAAGCAATCATTACAAAGGGCATATCACAGTTCAGGTTTTATGATGGGTAGAGTAGCACTTGTGCTTTTCATAATTATGACCAATTATTATATATAAAAGCAGAAGAATGCCCACACTGGATCTGATTGCTTGTGTGCTGCATCATATTGCCAAAGGTGTACTTTGCAGCCTGGACAGTTGAGGCAAAAATGGGATCATTGTGCAATTTATTTAAAAAATCTGATACATTGTAGGAATATATTTTAATGGAAGGTTTTTCTGTTTCCCGGTCAGACTTAGCTCCTCTAACCCATGTTTTTAACTGAGTTTGGCTTTCAGTCCTTGGATCATTTGAACCTGACACTCACAGAGGGGGTGGGGGGGGTTGAATCAGCAGAAATACACATGCACTGCCACTGAGGGAAATGTTCACACAAACTCCAGAAAACGCAGACTGCAGTTGCATTGCTCCTGTTGCCATCCTTCAAATGATAACATCACTTGGATAGAACCCACCCAACACATTATAATCCAATGAATCTTGTAGGGCAGTGTTTCCCACTGTGCAGTACGCGTACCACTGGTGGTACACAAAACGACTTGCAGGGGTCTGCAGCAGGAAATAAGTTACTAAAAATCAGGAGATAAGCACTGGGATGGCACTGGGAAAGAGGGTACACCCATATGGCTGAAGCCCCAAAAGGGGTACGTGAAGGTTTTAAGTTTGGGAAGCACTGTCGTAGGAAATGAGGGTAACAGCACATGATGAAATCTAATAAAACCGGGTGTGTTGGAGGTTTTGCATGCTAAGGAGCAGAACCTGTGAGTCTTCTGTTAGAAAAACTTCTGCTGAAGTCAGTGGGGTTCCCATGCACTAAGCAGATTTCGCAAAGGTCATCACTCTTCATAAAAGTAAGAAGGCCAGAAGCAGACCTAACAAATATGTCACCTTGAATAGACATTGGATAAGTATTTGGCGACCAAAAATAGCTTGTCTGTATAAACCCTTGTGGCAGGGCAAAGGGAGCACAAGCACCAATTCAAATGCAGGGACAGACTGACCTAGATGGGCTTCCCAACCTCTTTCCATCTTAAAAGTTCCTAACTGGACTGGAAGTTGGCTGGTTCTAATTAAGGAAGGTTACTGTTTTCTCTGGCTTCCTCCTTGTGCATGTTAGTTATGTTTGGCTCCAAGCAGTGGTGTTTGAAGAGTGCCACTGCTCAGGCTCCCTGGCATTCAGTTAAGTCAGTCTGTAGTAAAAATGACAATACTGTCTGGCATGGGATACAAGTGTTAAAATACCTTTATAAAAAGGGAGGAAATAACACCTATAAGGAAGTGACCCTGAAGTAATACATTTTATTAGGGGTGGGGGGGGAGGCATTTTTTTTTCCTTTCAGCATACTGTAAATGAATCTTTCGCAGTAATTAACAGCAGGAATGGGTGTAATCTATTTTTATGCATACCTTTTTGGTGTAGAACCAAGGTCTACAGAGCGGTGACTTAGCATTTTTCAGAAAAAGTTTTTGTGACTGTTTAGTCAAATCGTAAAACAAATGTAAAAAACCCTGCTGGAATTTTCCCAACAACAGTGCAAAACTGAGGGGAAAAAAAAAAGAAAAGTTTGTGGGATAAATATGAAACTGCCATCCAAACTTCTGAGAAACAGCATTCTTTCCTGCCAAAGAAGTTATGAGGGAGCTTGACAGAAATGACCAAAACCTCACCCACTCTGATTCTTCTGAAATTAGACCTTGTTGCTGAGCTATGAGTGCACGATGAATTTAGGGTGAGTCTTGCATGCCAAGCATCCGCAACTTTATAAAACTGCTTTAAAGGAACACACAGTGACTCCTCCTCTATCGCTCAATGAAAATCAAGCTTGGTGATTCATACTGTGTGTTCCTGCCATGTGCTTAAACAAGACAGTATTATTTTCAGGATGATAACATATTCGTAATATGTGAAGCTGAACGGGAATTTCATATGCAAGAGGGAACATTTAAATGTGTTAAACACATAAATAGCCATTTAACCTAACATTGTTACATGCACACACACAGTCTTCAGCACATGCTTATATTCTATTGGTTTCAATAGGACTCAGTCAGATGCCCTTTTCTGAAAAGGGATGCTTTGATGAAGATGGGTCACAGTGCATAAGTTTCAACTTGCAAATTCAAGCTAATACATTTAGCAAAACATCATTGAAAATAGCCAGTGACAGAGAGAAATGCGGAGGAAACAGCATTACTCAAAAAGGGCAAGGGTTAAAGTGGACAGCAATTTAGAAATGTGTCTACAATGCCACGTGACAAACAAAATGGCTTGTACAATTTTTGGCTGAATACGCAGAGGCCTGATTTCACAAAACAAGAAGGTAAGATTCCACTCTTCTCAGTTATGGTGTGACCACACTGGAACATTGTGTTCAATTCTGAAACCACATTTCCAATAAATATTGAGAGTTAGAGGAGGTTCAGAGAACTCACACGTACATATGTATCCACAGCTGCCCTGTGCAGAAAGAGGCAGCATAGCCAAGCAACAGCTAAGGTATAGATTTTGGGCTATACATTGAGACCTCTGTAAGAGTCAATGTGGAGCATCACCATCCTTGAGGCAGAATTAAGAAAGATTGCTTCTCAGAAAGTACAGTTTCTCCCAGACTCCCTTGGTGCACCATCAATCAGGTTGGCACAGATTGCTCCCCTGAGCACACTCTCAACACTTTACAAATTAGCATGGAGTTGAAGGGGAGTAGCCTCACTCACCGTAGCCAAGGGGGATTACCAGATCATCCAGCAGTCTGATCTCTTGCATATCACAGGGTCAACCCCACCCAGAATCCATACATTAAACCCAACAACTGAAATTATCCCAGAGTATTACAGCCCACAGGAAACTAGACAAGTATGTGCCACAGGCAAAGAATCAGAGGAACCCAGGTCTACCAGTGTCTGAGGTCCCCACAATGAAGGTAAATGACCTATACCCAGGTAATCCTGGCAAGTGAGAATGTGCTGCAGAGGAAGGCAAAACACACAGGGGGCTTGCCTGCACTTGCCCCCAACTTCAAAGGGGGCATGTTAATCAGGGTGATGGGAGATTATTAATTAAGTGCTGTGGTGAATATGTAGCACTCCATTAAGCTAATTCTCCCTTGCAGCAACTTCGAAGTGTCAAACTTCAAAGTGCTGGCACGCTTGTAGCCACGGGCACTTTAAAGTGCCTGCACTACTTCAAAGTGCCTTAACTCCCCACAATTTTGAAGAGTGAAGGCACTTCGAAGTAGCGTGGGTACCTGGAAATGCCCACAGCTACTCGCATGCTGGAACTTCCAAGTCTGACGCTTTGAAGTTGCTGCAGGGGAGAATTAGCCTAATGAAGTGCTGCGTATTCACCGCAGCACTTCATTAGTAATCTCCCACCTCCCTGATTAACATGCACCCTTCGAAGTTGGGAGCAAGTGTAGACAAGCCCAAGGTCACCATGGGGAAAATTCCTTCCCTATCCCACATACAGCAGTATGAGCAAGGACCAGTCAGCCAAGCCCTGCGAGAAGGAATCCTTGATGTCACCTCAGTGAATTCTTGCATAGCCCCCATCATTCATCCCCATCTTGGTATTCACACAAGGGTCAATCAGCTTCTAACTCCAGGATATGGAATATGATGACCATGTACAATCTGAAAGGTGTAAACGTCAAGGAGACAGGGATTGTCTAGGTGGTTGTGGCATCTGGGAATAACTAGGAGTCTGTAGATGAAACTAAGAAAGGAAAAAATTCTTGATTGTGATCTCTACTAGATGAGGGAGGACATGGTGTCCTCAGGGAAGTGGCAGAAGCTTTTTGGAATTTGCATGTAACAAAGGATTTGGTACAAGAGTAAAGTTGCAACTGTGTGTAATTATATCAAACTCTGTGTCTGGATGTGTGCAAAAATCTAATCAGTTCAATGACGCCTAATTATTTGCCTGTAACATTAAAATCCACTCTACAAATTTTTGCGCTTTTTTAACTGAATTCAGGCCTCTGTTTTTGAAAAATTTGGCCCTGAACGCCAGAATGGACCAAACACTAAGAAAAACAGTTACACTCTAAGATACAAGCCTACACTGGCAGAAAAATTGTAGCAACCCTGGATAGTAAGGCATCTTTTAGTGAAAACTTTGTGTTACTCTCTCTCTTTGTATCACGCTCTATTACCCTAATTCTTTTTTATAGGACACAGACTTTTGTATCACTCTTTAGATCTGTTAATTTATACTACTTTGTACCTTTGTCTTATCCTTTATATTGGTTACTTTATACTGATAAGACACTTTAGCTATGTCTACACTGGGATGCTACATCGAAATAGCTTATTTTGATGTAGCGAAATCGAAATAAGCTATTTCGATGAATAGCGTCTACACGTCCTCCAGGGCTGGTGCCGTCGACGTTGAAGGACAGCGCTACATCGAAGTAGGAACTGCAGGGGAGCGTCTACACACCAAAGCGGCCCAAGTCAAAATAAGGGTGCCAGGAACAGCTGCAGACAGAGTCACAGGGCGGACTAGCACTTCCAGGGCAACAGCAAGCTGCTCCCTTAAAGGGCCCCTCCCAGACACACTCAGCCTGCACAGCACGCAGTCTGCAGAGCCACAGGCACGCACACCCCGTGTAAGCAGCATGGACCCCCAGCAGCAGCAGCAGCAGCAGCAGCAGCCAGAGGCCCACACACCCGCCCCTGGAGTAGCAGTGGTTGCCCTGCTCAGTGCCATGCAGGAGGCAGCTGACCATCTTTTATTTGAGGAAGATGAGCTGTCCTCAGGGGATGAGGAAGCAGCCCCAGACCTTGCTGCCCTCCCAGCCCCACCCCGCCACACACGCCGCCGGCTGTGGAGATACCCCACGAGCATGGACTGGTGGGAGTGGCTGGTGCTCGGCGAGTGGGACAATGACCTCTGGCTCCGGAACTTCCGAATGAGCCAGCAGACATTCCTGGAGCTCTGCCAGTGGCTCACCCCTGCCTTACGGCACCAGAACACCCCCATGCGATGTGCCCTCACCGTAGAGAAATGGGTCGGCATCGCTGTCTGGAAGTTGGCCACTCCAGACAGCTACCGATCCATAAGGCAGCAGTTCAGCGTGGGCAAGGCCACCGTCGGGGCTGTCCTCTGGAGGTAAGAGGACCCGGGGGGGAACCTGGGGGAGAGCCCGGGGGCGGGAGGGGGACAGCCTGGCGGGGGAGCCCTGGGGGGGGAGGCCAGACACACCCTGCACACCCCTCACCTATGCTCTCTCATGTCCTTCCCCTGCAGGTCATCCACACAATCAATGCCCTGCTCCTCCACAGGCTCGTGCGGCTTGGGGACCTGGATGCTGCCATCGCGGGGTTTGCCAGCCTCGGCTTCCCAAATTGCTTTGGGGCTCTGGATGGGACCCATATCCCCATCCGTGCCCCGGAGCACAGCGGAGGACGCTTCCTCAATAGGAAGGGATACCATTCTGTGGTCCTCCAGGCCTTGGTGGACAGCCGGGGCCGCCTCTTGGACATTTATGTTGGCTGGTCTGGCAGCACCCACGACGCCCGGGTCTTCAGAAATTCGGGCCTGTGCCGCCGACTGGAGGCGGGGACCTACATCCCCCAGCGGGAGATCCCTGTGGGGGACACCACCATGCCCCTCTGTGTCGTCGCAGATGCGGCATACCCCCTCCGGCCCTGGCTCATGCACCCTTACACGGGCCATGTCACAGCCAGCCAGGAGCGGTTCAACACACACTTGAACCATGTGTGCCAGGTGGTCGAGCACACTTTCGGCCACCTCAAAGGGCACTGGAGGTGTCTCCTCACCCACCTGGATGCAGGCCTCACCAACATCCCCCAAGTTGTGGGAGCGTGCAGCGCACTCCACAACCTGGTGGAGAGCAAGGGAGAGCCCTTCTTCCAGGGCTGGGCTGTGGAGGCTGGCAGGACCAACATCCAGCCACCCGCTGCCCCAGTCGCCAGGTCGACCCTGAGGGTATCCAGGTCCGGGAGGCCCTGCAGGCCCATTTTGACCAGGCTGCAGGGTGAACGCTGGCAGGGCCAGCTGCGGGTGAGCCACCCACCGCACCCCCCAAACCTCCACAACACTCCCTGCCCCCATGCCAACACCACAGAGAACCCGAGAGCACATACACCCCCCCCACACTTCTGTGCAATAAAATGGATTTTTTTTTAAACAAAACCCTGCAACCTTGTATTATTAATTATTAAAACAGAAGAAGAAGGGGGGAACTATGTACATGGGGAGGCAGGTACAAAACAGGGGTAGAACAAAAACTATTTACAAAGATGGGGGGAATAAGTCCAAAGGAGGGGGCCTTAGGGGGCAACGTCCTCAGCCACGCACCCCTATTGTTCTGCGCCTGGTGTTGGGGGGCATGACCCACGTCTTGGCCGGAGGCCCAGTTGAGGCTGCTTGGGGGCCGGGAGAACCGGCAGATAGGGCCGGGCGGAGTCCGGAGGCCCATGGTCCCCCTCGGTGGCAGGCGCAGGATGGCTGATGGTGGAGGAACGGCAGGCGGAGCGGCGGGCAGAGTGGTCGGGGGGCCAAGTGCTGCGCGATGGCACCGAACATGCGCAGAAAGGCCCCCCAAGCCTCCTGGCACCAGGCCAGCGCTCGCTCCTGGAGATGGAGCTGCCACTCCTCCACCTGCAGACGCCACTCAGACACCTCCAGCTGACGCCAGAGGGTGGCGAGCAGCTGGGGGTCCGTGGACGCCTGAAGATGCCTCTGCCTCTGTCGGGCTCGTCCTGAGGCTGGTCCGTGCTCTGCCGAGGGGCTGGCCTGGTAGGATGGCCCTGGTGGGCTCTCCAGGACCACAGATGGCGCGCTGGTGCTCTCTGGGCCCTCCGATGGTGCAGCTGCGGAACAGAGGGGGGAAGAAGAGTGGAGACAGCCTGTAGTCTGGGCGCTGACCCGTGGCCCTTGTCCCCCCACCCCTCTGCTGCTGGTTCCCCATCCCCGTCCCCCGGAGATGCTGCTGCTGATGATGATGGGTGTCCCAACCTCCCCACCCCGGGGGACCCTAGGTTCCGCTCCCCCCATCCCCAGGGATGGGGCATGGCGCTGTCCTGCTGAGGGGCAGGGGCTGGTGGACTCTTCTGAGGGACATGCCACTGCTGTCCTCGGGGCCATGGTCATCTGGGTGTGTGGAGGGCCCTGGTCATGTCTCTTGTGCCCACCCCTTAACCCCGGGGGTGTGCACCAGGGGGGTACATACCTGACGGTCCACTCCCATGGTTGGGGGACACCCATCGGGCGGATGCCCTGCTGGAGCTGCGGGAGGGGAGGTCGATCTGGAGCCCCCCATCGCTGGAGGCCCCCTCCTCCTCCTCCGGTGTCCCAGAGGTGGGCTCCTGGGGGTGGCCCTGGGGTGCAGGGTTTGCCTCCGGGGCAGACTCCATCTCCGGGGCCTGCTGGGGCTCATCGGCCGATGTGTCAAGGGTGGCCAGGGGGGAGGAGGTGTACCGGGGGCCCAGGATGGCCCTGAACTCCCTGTATAAGGGGCAAGTGGTGGGGACGGCCCCAGATCAGCTGGCCTTGTCCTGGGCCCGGGCGTAACCCTGCCGCAGCTCCTTTACCTTACTCCTGGTGAGGGCAGGGTGACCCCGGGCAGCCAGGCCCTTGGCCAGCCGAGAGAACGCATCTGCGTTTCGCCTCTTGCTCCCCATTACCTGGAGCACCTCCTCCTCGCCCCAGAGCCCCAGCAGATCCCAGATCTTGACCTCGGTCCAGGAGGGGCCCCGCTGCCTCTTCCCCCGGTGGCTGGCAGGCTGGGAGCCCTGGGTCCCCTTGGGGAGGGGTGCCCTGTGGGCACTTGGGGGGCTGGCTGGATGCCATGGGGTGCAGGGTGGTGGCTTGGGGCTGTGGAGGGACGTGCAGGCTGGACACGTGTGTGCTGCTGCCTGCACGAGCTCTCAGCTTCCTGCACAGGAAATAAGGGGGCAGGGACCTTTACGGGGCTGCTGCACACAGCGACCGTAGAGCTCAGGGGCTGGAGAGAGTGTCTCTCAACCCCTCAGCTGATGGCCGCCATGGAGGACCCCACTATTTTGATGTTGCAGGATGCAGATCGTCTACACGTGCCCTACTTCGACATTCAACGTCGAAGTAGGGCGCTATTCCCATCTCCTCATGAGGATAGCGACTTCGACGTCTCGCCATCTTACATCGATTTCAACTTTGAAATAGAGCTCGGCGCATGTCAACGTGGCGGGCGCTATTTCAAAGTTGGCACGGTTACTTCGACATAGCCGGGTAGTGTAGACGCAGCTTTTGTACCAGATTCCATATTGTATCTAAAACTCCATTTTACTGCTGTGTTAACCTGTAAACCTTGTGCTGTCTCTATGTGAGAATGGAGAAGTGGGGTGAGACCCACCTGGAAGGGTCAATGTGGATTCTTAGAGAGTTACCCTCTGGAGCCAGCCTGCCTGGACAACAAAGACTTTGAGGTTGAAGAATAATGAGAACTCTACGGTGACCCACCCAGAGAGGAAGATTAAGTCCCATCTGTAGGTGATGAGTCACAGAGAAATCTGCGGCAGTGGGAAAGGATCAAACCCATATGCCGTTGACTGGTGACTCATCGTGCCTGGGGAAGTGGGACAAAACCAGGACTATGGGCTAAAAGCTATAAAAGATTTGTGCACCACTACAGAATTGGGTTCTTCATCTTGTCTTGTCAACATCAGAGCATTGATCTGGATCAAAAGAACCTGGCTCCCTGCTCACATCTGGCCAATGGTTTCGAGTGAACAACCTTTGGTAACTATAAGCAATCACAGAATGGTATGTGCATGTGTGTGTGTATATGCCTCTGAGTAAGGTATGTATATTATATGCACATAATATAATGGTACTGTATTCTCAACAAATGTGGCATTCTTGCCTTGTCCCTCTTAAAAGATCCCATGTGCTTCTTATAAGCATAACAAAATGAACTGTTAAATCTCTTCAAACTCTAATTTTTGTGACTATGAGGATTTTATTCTTGAAGAGTTAATTTAAATAATGACATATATGAGGGAAAAAAGCCCCCGAACTCTCATAGCTCAAAAATACACCTTTCCACTCCCATCCCACCTGTGAATTACTCCTTTTGCCAATACTGACCAGTCCATAAAAATGAGAAGTCCTGTGGCATCTTGTACACTAACAGATATTTTGGGAAATAAACTTTCGCAGGCAAAGACCCACTGCGTCGGGTGCATATCTTTGCCCATGAAAGCTTATGGTCCAAAAAATCTGCTAGCCTATAAGATGCCACTGGGCTTCTCACTGTTTTTGCAGATACAGACAATACAACTACCCTTCTGATACTTGTGACCAGTCCATGGTTCTCCGATTCAGTGGTCATTCCTGATGGCACCACTTTTAGAGACTCTCTAGAGATGGTTTTGCCAAAAGGGCAACACAGAGTCAGCTCATGCTGCCGCACAACTAGCACTAAGATGCATCAGCATCTGCAGTTTAGAATCTTAGTTCATCCCATTTCATTTCTTAATTAAGCTGTAGACTCACCTCCTGCTGTACCTTGTGAAACAACTAGCAAGCCAAGTGTATTCTGCAGCTGAATCTGCAATGTCAGACACACAATTGCACTTAACTGGCACACTGGGGGTTTTTTTTACCACCTTTATTGCCAGCTTCTCATATGGTCACACCCCAGATTGTGTTTGAGCAAGATTATTTATTTTACTGGCAGAAAATAACCTTCATTCATATAAGATCCAATGCTTAAGCAATAGGACAGCTTCTCTTTCACAACTGGATACCCTGTGTCGAGGATAGACTGTTTAGATTGCGTTTCTGTGTTCCAAATTATTTAGTTCATCTTGTTGGCACTTCCACAGTTTTTTTGCTACTGGTCATTTAATAGCTCACTAAACAGGAAAGCAAGAAAGGAAAATGTTGCTCAATGGTGTCACTGTTGGTTTGCTCGGGTTGGCAGCCCTCTGCATATTGCGGTGGACATATTCCTTCAAAATGTCATAGATGAGTGTAGATATTGGATGCCAACAAGGACTTCCAGGCTTTCCACAGCTCAATCTTTCAGTATAATTACCACAAACATATCCCATATAAAATATCTGCAAGGTCACAGATGAAAACATTCCAGATGGTTGCTATTGACATTTTATTACTTGGGCTTTCATAAGAGTTTCCCCTCCCCCTCCCATCACATTTCCCTTTCAATTCTTTGGGCCAAACTGGAAAGGCAGAGATTAATGCACATTTAGACCTGGTGGGGAATAATATGATAACTCACTTTCCCCTTTGAAAGTATCCCCTTTAGTGGCTATCCAACAGCAGAAAAGAATGTCATCTATATACCTAGATTTCCAGAAAGCCTTTGACACGGTCCCACACCAAAGGCTTTTATGTAAATTAGGTGGTCATGGGATAGGAGGAAAGGTCCTTTCATGGATCGGGAATTGGTTAAAAGACAGAAAACAAAGGGTTGGAATAAATGGTAAATTTTCACAATGGAGGGGGGTAACTAGTGGTGTTCCCCAGGGCTCAGTCCTGGGACCGATCCTGTTCAACTTGTTCATCAATGATCTAGAAAATGAGGTAAGCAGTGAGGTGGCAAAGTTTGCAGATGACACCAAGTTGTTCAGGACAGTCAAAAGCAAAAGGGATTGTGAAGAACTACAAAAAGATCTCAGCAAACTGAGTGATTGGGCAGCAAAATGGCAAATGAAATTTAATGTGGGTAAGTGTAAGGTAATGCATGTTGGAAAAAATAACCCAAATTACACGTACTACATGATGGGGTCAAATTTAGCTACGACAGATCAGGAAAGGGATCTTGGAGTTATAGTGGATAGTTCTCTGAAGACATCCACGCAGTGTGCAGCGGCAGTTAGTAAGGCAAATAGGATGTTAGGAATTATTAAAAAAGGGATCGATAATAAGACAAAAGATATCATACTTCCCCTATATAAAACTATGGTACGCCCACATCTCGAGTACTGTGTGCAGATGTGGTCTCCTCACCTCAAAAAAGATATATTGGCATTAGAAAAGGTTCAGAAAAGGGCGACTAAGATGATTAGGGGCTTGGAAAGGGTCCCATATGGGGAGAGGCTAGAGAGACTGGGACTTTTCAGTTTGGAAAAGAGGCGATTGAGGGGCGATATGATAGAGGTATATAAAATCATGAATGGTGTGGAGAAGGTGAATATAGAAAAATTATTTACCTTTTCCCATAATACAAGAACTAGGGGACACCAAATGAAATTGATGGGTAGTAGGTTCAAAACTAATAAAAGGAAATTTTTCTTCACACAGCGCACAGTCAACCTGTGGAACTCCTTGCCCGAGGAGGCTGTGAAGGCCAGGACTCTATTAGGGTTTAAAAAAGAGCTTGATAAATTTTTGCAGGTCAGGTCCATAAATGGCTATTAGCCAGGGATAAAGTATGGTGCCCTAGCCTTCATAACAAGGGCAGGAGATGGATGGCAGGAGATAAATCACTTGTCTTCTGTTCTCCTTCTCTGGGGCACCTGGCATTGGCCACCGTCGGCAGATGGGATGCTGGGCTTGATGGACCTTTGGTCTGACCCAGTATGGCCATTCTTATGTTCTTATGTTCTTATCCCATTTTTTCGTAAAGCCTCCCCCAAAAAATTTTATTAGATATCATATACAGAGCAACAAATTAAAAAACAAAGCATTACCCTGATTTATGGGGTGGAGAAAGAACTGAGGACATAGTCACTGTCATATAATGCATGGAATTAATATAAGTTTTCAGAAGCTGAAACACCCCAGGTTCCAACATAATAAAATGGTGTTCTGAAAAGCTGACTTGCATATTTTGGCTGTGAGCACCAGAAAAATACCACAAACAAAATATTTATATAGCTTATAAAACACTCAAGTTGAATATTAAAAGCATCTGTTTTCAAGGAATATACTGTAATTAAAAAGTACTTCGAGTGAATCAAAAGGCTGGATTCACAAAACATTAAGCATGTCATAAACAAGCCATTTGACTGATTCAATATTCCAAGTAGTACACCCTGTCGTTGGACACTGAGCTAAATAGGAGGATTGGAAAAGCGGCCACAACTCTGTCCAGACTCAGCAAGAGAGTGTGGAATAACAACAAGCTGTACACTCACACCAAAATGCAAGTCTACAGAGCCTGCATCCTCAGCACCCTCCTTTATGGCAGCGAGACTTGGACCCTGTATGCCTGCCAGGAAAAGAGGCTGAACGTCTTCCACTTGCGCTGCCTCAGGCGCATCCTTGGAATATCATGGAAGGACAGAGTGACCAACACTGCCGTCCTCTAGCAAGCTGGAATCCCAACCATGCACACTCTCCTCAGGGAGCGTCGACTCCGCTGGCTTGGCCACGTCCACAGGATGAATAATGGAAGGATTCCAAAAGACATCCTGTATGGTGAGCTAGCCTCTGGCAAAAGACCTCCCGGATGCCCCCAGTTGCGTTACAAAGATGTCTGCAAGAGAGACCTCAGAGAGGTAGACATCGAGCTGGACAACTGGGAAGATCTAGCAGACGACCGCAGCAGATGGAGGCAGGGGTTACACAAGGGCCTTCAGAAGGGCGAGTTGAAGATCAGACAGCTAGCAGAGGAGAAGCGAGCGCACAGAAAGCACAATAAGGACTTGCCAGGCACCCACTACATCTGCAAGAGATGCAGCAAGGACTGTCAGTCTCATGTGGGTCTTTATAGTCACAATAGACGCTGTAAATGAAGTCCTCAGTTGAAACTTTAAAGGGCGCGATCCATAGTCTATGCAGACTGAAGGATGCCTACTACTACTAGATGGACTGCTGTAACAAGGAAATCATTCCATCCGTGGTCTCTGTGTAAGACATAAACTACATCAGTAACACACAAGAAAGTCATAAGATCCCCAGCACCCTGAGTGTGAATTTATGCTAGACCATCAAGAGAGAGAGTGAGAATTTAACATTGGTGAAGGCACTAACCTAGCTGATTCCAGAAAAGTGTGCAAAAGCCCACCAGGAGCTGAAAGGCCTGCGCTCTCAGGCACGGAAGGGACCACAGCACTGAGAAACAACTGAATGCTTGGAACAGTGGATAAAAATCAGAATAGGAAAAATGATCAAAACTAGTTGGGGATACTGAGCAAAGAACTCTGGACAACCCATACATGAGTCCAAAGAGTCAGTGGGTGACTCCCAGAGGAACTCTGCCTGGATACATGCGACAAAAGAATGGGGTGAAAGTGTGAAACTGACAGCACTGGAGTCTGCTGTTTTTCCCAAATGGATCTCAGTGTGGGCAGTTGAAATGCAAAGTCTTCTGCCAACAAGTCGTCTTGTCTTCTGTGCCCACACGACACCCATCGCATGTCTGCATGCCCACTTCTTGTGAAGGGAACCTCCCCACATGAGAAAAGTAACTACACTGTCACTCAAATTAATTCTGTCTGCCTCTGGCCTGAGGGTAGGCTAATCTCTTAAAAAGTCCCAAGCAGAAATCGTGTTCTTGGTATTTTAAGGAGGTTTGGGGCAAATATTTTTAATAAGGAGTCCCGAAGCACCAGGGACAAATAGGCATATGGTTGCAGGCCTGGCTTCTGCACTTCTGTGTGCAAACTGGGTGAATGAACATGTAAGGGGCTAGTTAGTCATCTACACATACCATTTTCTATCTCCACCTTCTACTCTTACTTTGTACATCCCTCCCTTCTACTCTTATGCTTGAACTTCCCTCCGGAAGCATTCTTGCACTGTTCAAAGGGCCAAAAGACTGGCATCATGTTAATACTAGCAACCCAAGTAAGCCAGACACTTAGGGTGCATCTACACTAGCAAGTTATTTTGAAAGGTTTTTGGAAAGAAAAGGGCTCTTTTGAAAGATCCTGTGGAGTGTCTACACACAAAAAGCATTCTTTCAAAAGTAAATCGAAAGAATGCAATGCTCCTTTTGAAATTGCTCTTCCACTCTCATTTCAGAAACAGTGCCTTCTTTTGAAACTTCTTTTGAAAGAAAACATGCAGGACCCTTCTTTCAAAAGAGCAGTCCTAATGGCACCTCTTCTTTTGATCCCTGGCCTGTTCTTTCAAAAGAGTGGGGGCTGTGTGGATGCTCCCTTTCGAAAGACCATATCACTCTTTCAATCTGCTTTTTTTGTGTGTGGATACTCTTTTTCAAAAGCAGTTCTTTCAGAAGAGATCTTCCAGAAGGGCTTCTTTCAAAAGAGCTCTGTACTAGATGTAGCCTTAGGTGACTAAGCTAATGTTAGCAGCATATGCAGGAACCCCAAATCCAAATGGCTTTTCAATCCTGGTAAAATCATGTACTTCTCTTTTTACTGTCATGCTCTGAGCCATTCAATCTTTTCAAAACTGTTGTAAAAACCTCAAAATATTTCAGAGAGATTTGCTTTCACATTTCTTAATGCAGCAATCTGAGCATTACACAGTGAGAATACAGCATGTTAACTGTGAAGTATAATGGAAAATAAGGGCTTGATTTTACAGTTGAAATTTTCCTAAACACTAATGATGGTGGCAGCCATTTTACACAAAGATGTAGAAAACCACCATCTTCCAGGAGTCTACCATCTGTGCACATACTAGTGGAACTATAACTGAGTTGGCTTTGTGGCCCATGAAGGCACAATTCACCCAGCAGTAATTGCCCAATAGTCAGGTGTTGTCACCAGAAGTTTGATACTATGGGCTACATCTACGCGCGCCTCAAACTTCGAAATGGCCACGCAAATGGCCATTTCAAAGTTTACTAATGAAGCGCTGAAATGCATATTCAGCACTTCATTAGCATGCGGGCGGCAGCGGCACTTCGAAATTGACGCACCTTGCCGCCACGCATCTCGTCTAGACGGGGCTCCTTTTCGAAAGGACCCCGCCTACTTCGAAGTCCCCTTATTCCCATCAGCTCATAGGAATAAGGGGACTTCGAAGTAGGCGGGGTCCTTTCGAAAAAGGAGCCCCGTCTGGACGAGACGCGCGGCGGCAAGGCGCGTCAATTTCGAAGTGCCGCTGCCGCCCGCATGCTAATGAAGAGCTGAATATGCATTTCAGCGCTTCATTAGTAAACTTCGAAATGGCCATTTGCGTGGCCATTTTGAAGTTTGGGGCACATGTAGACACGGCCATGGTGTACTAGCTGCTCATCTTTGTCAGTATTTCTCAACCAGGGGAACGTGTAACCCTTGACGGTACACTGAGGACTTCTGAGGGTACATCAGCTCATTTAGATATTTGCCTAGTTTTACAACAAGCTACACAAAAACACTAGTAAAATCAGCAAAATCTAAAAGTTAATCAGACAATGACTTGTTTCTGCTGTTTCATATGCCTTTACAAAAAGAGTATTGGTAAATATAATATTTCTATCCAAATAAATTTATTTGATAATAAGATGGTAGAAAGTCAGCAAGTTTTCAGTTGTAGCCTTCTGTGGTACTCCAAAATAGCTGTTAGTCTATAAGGTGCCACAGGACTTCTTGTTGTTCTCTCAGGACCATGTTTCTCAACTGGTAGTGCATAATACCCTAAGGGGTATGCAAGAGAAGTCTGGGGTACTTAGAATTTTTTAAAAGGAGTACTTTATTAAAAAAAGTTTGAGGAACATCATCTATGGCACACTTGAATCCCACACCTTATGGACTATTAGAATCCACACTAGAAGAAAAACAGTGATCTCAAAACCAGGGTCATCTAAGAATTTGTTAGATAGGACCCTGTCCTTCAATTAAGGTTTTGTTTCCTTGTCACTGTCCTTTTTGACAGTCTGTGTGGGCGACAAGCCACCCACCAGGAGGCCACTCCAGGTATCAAGCTTCCCCACCAAAGAAAAGCAGAGCTCTGTCCTCCATCCTAATCAGCCCCTAAATGAGCTGGGCCTCTTCTATACTCTTATGATGGCTTCAGGTGTAGTAGGACAGGGCCAGTTGTGTTCACAAGCCTTCATTAATTCCCAGCCTGCTAGTGTGGAGCCTGTGTACCCCATCACAGGAAAGGGATTCCAAAGTAAGGATCATCTTGCTTTTATTTTGGGTTCAAACTTATAAAAATTCTTTAGACAAATGCAACAACATTTCTGAGCAAGCATAGTATCCATTCCTTTCTCCATAAGCATAAGCCGGAGTTACTGAATGTTAATATATGAAGGAAAAAGATAAACCTCCAAGCCTTCTGTTTAAATAGTTATTATTAAACCCCGATGGAAACTGGTTTAGACTGAACTTATGCTGGTAGTGTCACAAATGACGCTAGCAGACATTCAAATGGCTGTTGCCAACAAAATAATCTAAGATTACAATGGTAATTATGAGGCCTGATCCAACTCCTATTGAAGTTAATAGAAACTCTCCTACTGGTTTCCAAGGCAGTTGGATCAGGCCCATAGTTGCCACTTTAAAATTTAAAGTCCTGTTAAACTACCATCTTAAAAATAAATGGTACATGCAAATATCACATAAACAAAAGTTAGGGTTAAAGATTTACACTCCCTCAAAGCAATTGTGAGTTAATCCTATCAATGCAAATTATCCTACTCCTCTTGGGTAGTGGTTGGTCAGCCACTTGCATTTTTATGTGTTGTCAGTTAAATTCTATTTCATTTCCCTGCTTTGTATTATTTTTTAAAACTGTTATTTCATTTGACAGCTGCCACAGTCTTAGATCCATCTGACATTCAAAGCATGGCAAATGCTAATACTGGTAACCTTCCATAACTTCAGCAAGACTACCCTGAGATTCCAATGACATCATTGAGCCCTCTCTCCACAACCAACCCTCCTTGAACTTGTTTGGACACTTTAGCCTGACTGCCAGAGGGAACAAACCCTTTATCAAGATGTGTAATTCCCTGCAGGAGTAACTGAGAGTAAATAATTGTCAGAACTGGAGGCTAACATAGCAGCCATAGACAAGACTGTTTCAGCTCCAGAAATTACTTTTGAAAAAATGACACTTTTACAAGCTCTCATGGACAACTAGGTAAAGAAAGACAACTCCTTGTCCAAATCATCTCTTCATCAAGGTCTATAGTTGCTCTGCCATCAGGCTAAGCTCTAAAATGGAAGGTGCATACGTGTATATTGAGGGGAGTCTGTGATGTCATAGAACTACATGATTATCCATGCCCAATTCCTACAGTAGTTCTGGAGCTTGATGTGATAGGAGGCAGTACCTGCTTAGTCTCTCAATAGAAAGAACAAGTCCTTCTTTGGGTGACAATTAGATATGTGGCCCACAAAACCATGGTTATAAACATCTACACTACAGTGATATGTCGACAGAAGTTACTGTCAGAAGAGATCTTTCAGCAAACCTTCTGTCAACAGCTCACATCCACACACAAAAGAGCATTGAAACAGCAATCTGCTCTGTCAACAGAGAGCAGCCAGACTGCCCAGCCACTCTCGCAAAAGAACGGCTAACCAGTAGCTCAGCAAACAGCGCTGACCAGTGAACCAGAAGCCTGGTCTGTCAACAGAGGGCTCCACCAAGAGTATCTACATGGCTTGTTTGTCAACTGAAACTGTGAACAAAGGTGCTATGCCTCATCGTGGAGGGGCAGAACACTGTTAGCAGAAATGCCAAGTTTTGTTGACAAAATGCACTTCCTGTGTAGATACTCCATGAGTTTTGTCAACAAAACCCCAGTTTTGTTGACAAAATTCTCCAGTGTAGACGTAGCCATACACTTTAAGGCCAGAAAGGACCACTGTAATCATCTATAATGGCCTCCTGCATCTTGCCAGCCACAGAACCCATCTGTTCCGATAATATATGCATATCTTCTGGCTCAGTTTCTGAAGTCCTCAAGTCATTATTTAAAGAATTCTAGTTAAAGAGAATCCACCATTTACTCTAGTTCAAACAAGCAAGTGATACATGCCACATGTTACGGAGGCAAAATAGTTAAATATATTTCCTCAGGAGAACATCAACATTCTCTTTCTATTAGAAATGAAGATACCTTTGTTGCCAAAACAAAACATACATATTGTTTTGATGGGTAGACACATAGGTCTAATGCTAGAATAGAAGGGGGAAGGCTGCTAGAAACGTGCATAAAGCAAGCAAAAGATACTTTGGAACAACACCTGCCAGCTAGCTTTAAAAGCAGATGGGATTCTTTCAGTGTTTACGTTTTTAAAAATTGTATTTATTAACAAATGCCAGTGGTGAACAATGCACACCAGAACAAAAGAACAAATCTTGCCAGCAGCTGCCTGCTTGATAGTTTTTGCAGAGGGATCATAGGATGTTCCTGAGTGATGAAGAGGTGGAAAGGAAGGTTTTCTAAGGAGCTCTGTTTAATAGAATTCCTATTTGAATTATTATTTTAATGTTTCCAATTACGTGTGGGGGCATATTAGAGCACCTAGAGCTTCGTACACATGTAGTTTTAATGATTGAAATCAAAATAAATTTAATATTATACAGAATCACAGAAAGATCTCTTACAAGCTCCTTCTCATCATACCGTTCAGTAGATTGCATGTGTATGTTGACTGGACCAAAAAAGATTTCTCACTAAGCAAACATGGGCTTAAATTGTTCAGAGCCCAAATTTGTTATCCTTTTGGTCATACTCCAAGTCCTATCCCTTTGCAAATGTATTTACAAATGGTTCAAGTTGAGGGGGACTCTATTTATCTGTTAGTGTTCTCATTTGTAGTTTATCTGTTTAGACCCTGGTTAAACAGCAGAAATATTAAAGCACATCCAATAATATTACTCCTGGTTAAGAATGTAATTAAATAAATTCTAGGTAGTAGAGCTGGGTGATTATTGTTTATTAGCAGTAACACCAGCTATATGCTCTGAGCTTTTCAATCAATCAATCGATCGATCAGTCAATCAATCCATCAACCAACACTCACAAGGCTGAGGAACTCAGTCTAAGGACAGGCATCCCACATGATGGCATTTAAAGAGCAAAGATGGAGTGAGATTAGTCTGCAAGTTTAGGATTCAAAATGCTTTGTCCAGAATTTCAACTCTGCTACAGATTTTGTGTGTGATAATGTGTAAGTCTTTTAGGGCATGATTTAATGGAAACTGGGTGACTTTCTCAATCCCAATAGATGTAGATCTGCAATTGCATCCTTTAGTGCCTAAATATCTGACTCTTAATATTTTAGTGCTTCTTTGTCCAGTTTGTAAAATGGGGATAAATAGCACTTCTCTGACTCAAAGACTTTGTGAAGTATGCAGATAGTAAGGCTGCTGCTACACAACCATGGTCCTGTCAGAGGGGCCGTGGTAATGAGGCAATTTGAAGCAGGGTAATGAGGCACTGACATGCATATTCAGCACCTCATTAGCATAATAGAGGCCACACGAACAAATGTCAATTTTCAAATTAACAGTGAAGATGGGGACAGCTTCAAAATAAGTGCACCACTTTGACATTCCCTTATTCCCGCAGAACTAGAACAGAGTAAAGGAATGTTGAAGCGGGGTACTTATTTCGAAGCTGCCCCCCATCTTCACTGTCAATCTGAAAATTTATGTTTATTCGTGCAGCTGCCATTATGCTAATGAGGCACTGAATATGCATGTTAACACCTTATTACCTTGCTTAGATTTGCCTCATTACCATGGCCCCATTGATGGGACCATGGTAGCGTAGCAGCAGCCTAAGACAATATGGGCCTAAGAGTACCACAATAAGCCCTGGAATAGGTCTCTTTTCTGGGGCTCCACCGCACAGAGATGCTTTGAGGCACAGCACAGAATCTTAACCACTGCCTTATTGCCAGAGGAAATTAGAAGGCCAATTCCAGTGGTCACTATGTGCTTGAGATACATATTGGTATCTGTACTTGTTATTGATAAAGCATCTATCTGGACAGTAAATCAAAATGTGTAACACTTCCAGGTTTTCTATACAATGTGAGTACTTCAACACACTAGAAAGACATGTTTGCAGAAGCGAAAAGCATGACAGTATGTATCAGCAGTTCATATTTTATTTTATCCAAATCCTCTTCTGATTGAATAGAAAAAACATTACGCTATATGGGGCATTGCACAAAACTGAACAAAGTCAACTTAATCCCATTATGCCATTCTTTGACTGAGTCTACTTTTACTTCCATTCCATTATTAGAATCTAATGTGGAATGTTTTCTTATGATGCCTTTTTTTTCATTTTACTTAACAATGTGTTTAACACTATTAAGAACAAATCAATGCTTTCTCTCTCTTAACAACACTCCTTACATGTGTTAGGTCTTCTACTGTCTTCAAGGTAGATGAATAGAGATCATTATATTTTTTAACAAATTCCTTCCATTTAACAGTTTAAAGTCAAATTAGGAGAATAACAAATAATCCTAAACCCCATATTGCAGGCAAAATGCTGAAGCAGAAGGCAATGTACTTAGGGGTATATTGGAAACCTGCAGCTAAGTCAGGAACTAGACCAACACCTTAATCATTAAAAACATCCTTCTTGTCAATGGCTCTTTAATGTTTTCCTTACAAAGCCCAACAATTTAACTAACTTAATCCTTTATACTTATTGGGTTTTTGTTAATATGGAATTTGATCCATTGTACAAGCAATAGTCATTAGCTAAAACCTGCCACTTGAGCCATGTCAGTCACATGTGTTACCTCCTGATGTTGGAGGTCTGTTATTTTACTGCTACTTCTCTTGAGGAATTCCTGTTGCTATTTGGCATTTATGTATTTCAGCTGTTGCAGTGTTAGGGTGAGAGATAAGAAAGCATGCAAGAGCCAAGGTTTAGGGGCATGGAGCAAAGGAACAAGTGGCTTAAGGTTATGGAATAACAATGTCAACCATGTGACAGCAATAAACCACTTCTTTGCTTAGGAAAGATGTGACATGAAAACAAATGTAGCTCATATATATCCTGCTGATCTGAGGTCAGGGGTGGAGGGTGTCAGTGCTGCATGGATTATTAGCAGTAATGTTCACTCTTCAGTATTTATGATTGCACGTAACCTGACTTCTGATTAAATATTGGTTACTCCACTGACACTGGACATGAGGAAATAGACAGCAAAATAAAACACAGACTGAACCCTTTTCCTCAAATCTCACACGTGAAACTTCCTTTGTATATTTTCTTCTTGTTCTATCTGGCAGGAACTTCATATGAGATGCTTTTTGAACTTTTATCAGTAATGACTAACACTCAGGAGGCAAGACAAAATGAGTGGGGAACACAGGGATGTGTGGCAATCCAACAGAGACATTGCAGATTCTTAGAGACATCTCATCCACTTCAGTATTTCCCACAGAGGGAATGAATGGGCTTTGGGCCAAAATCTTTCAGAGGTATTGCAATACCAAGCTTCCTGCCTTTGACCCTGCAAAAGCCCATCTGTGCAAAATATATACCATCAAACTTAAGTGGGATGGTAGTGGGGAAGGAGGGCTTGTTGAGGATGACAAAAGGCAAATGGAAAAGTGTTCTATACGCCATGTCCCTAGAAACACACTGGAATTTCCCTGAGTAAGTAAATAATCACAGTATCAGCAGTGACTCACAGGGACTTTTACTCCTCAAGTATTCCCTCCCAGAGAACAAAAGGACAGTGAGCAGGCTGGGGGGGTCTTGGACATCATACAACTCCTTCGGCCCTCCAAGAATGCTGGAAAGTATTGTCCCATGGGTTCTGGGACATCTGAGGGTTAGCCAAGCCATACCACCTGATCCCACCATAAGTGGTCAAATCTGCTGCCCAAGTTCATGTTACAGTGGAAATTTCTAAGCCTCAGAGCTGCTGGATTTTTCTAGCTAACTTTGGCCCTTTGCATATGTTTCCATGGGCAAGAATTATTTTCTATAAACTATTTCTCCGCTTGCTATTTAAAATTTCCTTAGCTAACCAAATATAAGACAATAACTTGACATTTTCAGTGTAACATGCACAGTATGAATTAGCTGTTTAACCCCAGAAAAAAATGGGACAAAGAACTGCAACGATCTGTATCTCAAAGCAAGATAAATTAAGGTTTAGGTACTAGACTGGGGTTTAGGTGAGCTAGGTTCAAGTCCCAGCTCTTCCATAGTTTTCTTGTATAACCTCAGGAAAATCTGTGTGTGTGTGTGTGTATGACTCAATTCCCCCTGTAAAATGAGGATACTACTACTCCCTTTCTTCCATCCTTCCCCTTGTCTATTTAGATTAATACTGTCTGTCATGTTGGAGGTTCGTTATGCATATGTACATTCAGGTCCTAATCTCTGTTGAGACATCTAAATATTACTGTAACTCTCAAAAAAAATCATCATTCTGTGGCTTTTAAAGCAGATCCTTATTTACTGTGAACCTCAGATTACATATCTTAACACTCTGTCCAGCATGATATAATAATGAACAATGCCTATAACATTTAAAAAATGAATGTGTTTGTTGATGACAACTCTTTCTTTTCTGAATGTCAAGATAATGCATAAATGGGATCTAGAATATTGGCAGAAAAGACACTGAAATCTGTATTTCCCTGAGCTGAAAAATTTTAGAAACAAATATGGTTATTTAATTTCTAATATGCTGCTGTTTCTAATTTGAAGCAGTTTTATTTCAGCCCACTCAATGTGAGACAAAATATGGCTAATTATTTTATGGACAAGAATGCTTGTTGACAATAAAAATCTAGCTTGAAAAAGACCATTCTACTTTGGATGGTGGATTTCTTGACTCACAGATGTGCTGAGATTCTTAATTGTACTTTTGCCTGTCAGTTAACACAGTTTTTAAAAGAATTTGTCAAATGAAACATTCAGAGATAGGCTTCTCGTACAATCAGAGATTGTGTATCCAGAATGTGGTAAAAGGGAAAAAAATGTTGTCTTATCTCTTTGAACCTTTTCCTGCAGTGTCAGTTGGATGGGAAAACTGGCATTTTGCAGACAAAAAGAAAAGAGGTTAAGGACAACATAAGAGATTGACTAACCCTATGTTATAAAGCAAGTGTCAAATAACAAAATGCAACTGGGCTCCTGAATTGTTTCCTTCTAAATTTCCAGTGTCACACCTGTCCCACCTCAAGATAACTATCCATCATGGAGTCAAAGTGGCGAACAACTGTGTGGTCTTTTGATAATTAATAGTGACACAATTTTTTCTCCTCCTGCCGCAGATTGAAAATAATGGGCTAACAGCAGGTCACAAGAGTGCAAAGACAGATCTGAATGACTCGTAGAGTAAGAAAGCAAGCACAGCTGCAAAACAGCCCAAAGAAATGCCTCAGTTTAGGCAAAAGTAGTATAAAAACGTAATCTAATCCAATCTGCATGTACTCTTTAATTATTGCATAATTTAGTATATAGGAGCAAATTCAGTGCTGGTTCAATGAAATCTTGCTAAAGTTCACTTTATTTAGTATGATAACAAATATTTGCACAGTAATTTCTCACAGATCAATAATTATAAGCTTTCTATTTCCCAAAGAGAAGAATATTATCCATACAAAGATATGCATATTATATACAAGTAGAGTTTCAAGTCCCAGGTAATACTACAGTTAGTTGGCATAAAGTTTGAAAGTAACTGTCACCAAACATTTAAAGGAAAACAGTATATGGATGTCAGAATGATCCTAAAACCAAGTATTACCAGTGCTATTTGTGCCAGCACCTCGGCAGCCCCAGCCATGGGATCTCTGGCTGGGCGGTCGGGGGCCCCACCAGCCCTACAGCAGGGAGCCAGCCGGGGCACAGAGCCCCACTGGCAGCTCCAGCATGGGAACCTGGGCAGGGGACAAGGAGTCAGCTGAGTACCAGCTCCTCTTCTTTTACAAAAAAAAAAAAAAACAAAAAAAAAACAACCTCTTCACAGTTAATGTAAGACTTAAAAGAAACAAAAGCCTGTCCAGACACAGAAATGCATAGTTAAGGCACCCAAACAACATTAATTCTGCCTTATAGCAACACTATGAGAAGAAAAACAAACAAAAAACAACTAATAAAGTCAGCTCCCCAAACCTAAATCTTTAAATGTTTCTCTCCTGTGCCAGATCACATCCACTGTAGATGTAGCTGGTGCATGCAGGGCAATCATAAGGAAAACATTCTGTAGCTACTGAACAAAAAATTGTGTTGGCCTGCTCTCAGGGTACATTCTCAGCTGTGGTAAATTGTCACAACTCCACTGATTATAGAACTATGACCGCTTATAGAAGCTGAGGACCTTTCCGTTATCACCTATCTATAATTTCCCTGCCCCCAGGCCAAGGACAGGCAATGTTCAATACTAGAACACTTATAGGTTTAAAATCTGATACATCACAACCTTGCACAGGTAGAAATTAAGGCTTTATCCTTTGGGAAAGGGAGATCCTCCCAAGGAGAACCATCCCTGACAGGTAGCCCTCGAAAAGTCCAGGTCACCAATGTTTAAAATGCTTACCATTTCAGACATGGATAAACAATTTCACATTACTTATCTCAGCTTTAATGTTTCTGTCTTGTACATACAGTTGAAAGCCATATCCAAGTCCCTAGCAGATTGTATTGTGCTTCTCAGAATTACCTCTTCTGGAGGTAAAAGCTCTGCTTGGTGTATGGTCTGTGTTTCTAATTTTATTAAGATGTTTGAGGAGTAAGGTGGTTTGGGCTTTTTTGGTTAAAAGAGGGTGTCTGTCAATCAAATAAGTGTCATTCTTACGGTGGAAGGTCTTTTTTTAAGAGGAATGTTTGATTGCTTCTAAGCCAGGGCTCAGCAATAAGCAACCCAAAGGCTAGATGCACTTCATCAGGGTTCATGGCCTGCAGGCTGACAGAGGCTTTCTTTACATGAGTATCCACACGTACAGCTGCTCACAGCTCCTGATGGCTGTGGTTTGACATTCCTGGCCAATGGGAGATGCAGGAACTCGTAGAATCATAGAAGAGTAGGACTGGAAGGGACCTCAAGAGGCCATCGAGTCCAGCCCCCTGCCCTCATGGCAGGACCAAGCACTTTCTAGACCATCCCTGAAAGCCATCTATCTAACCTCTTCTTAAATATCTCCAGTGATGGAGATTCTACCACCTCCCTTGGCAATTCGTTCCAGTGTTTGATCACCCTGACAGTTAGGAACTTTTTCGTAATGTCCAGCCTGAACCTCCCCTGCTGCAATTTAAGTCCATTGCCTCTTGTTCTATCCTCAGAGGCAAGGAAGAACAAGTTCCCTCCCTCTGCCTTATGACACCCTTTTAGATACCTGAAAACTGCTATCATGTCCCCCCTCAATCTTCTCTTTTCCAAACTAAACAAGCCCAATTCTTTCAGCCTTTCTTCATAGGTCATGTTCTCTAGACCTTTGATCATTCTCGTTGCTCTCCTCCTGACCCTCTCCAATTTCTCTACATCCTTCCTGAACTGCGGTGCCCAGAACTGGACACAATACTCCAGCTGAGACCTAACCAGTGCAGAGTAGAGCAGGAGAATGATTTCTTGTGTCTTGTTCACAACACACCTGTTAATGCATCCTAGAATCATGTTTGCTTTTTTTGCAACAGCATCACACTGTTGACTCATATTTAGCTTGTCGTCCACTATAACCCCTAGATCCCTTTCTGCTGTACTCATTCCTAGGCAGTCCTTTCCCATTCTGTGTGTGTGACACTGATTGTTCCTTCCTAATTGGAGCACTTTGCATTGTCCTTATTAAACTTCATCCTGTTTACCTCAGCCCATTTCTCCAGTTTATCCAGATCCTTTTGAATTATGACCCTATCCTCCAAAGAAGTTGCAACCCCTCCCAGCTTCGTATCATCTGCAAACTTGATAAGTGTACTTTCTATGTCAATATCTAAATCATTAATGAAGATATTGAACAGAACCGGTCCTAAAACAGACCCCTGCGGAACCCCACTAGTTATACTTTTCCAGCAGGAATGAAAACATTAATAACTACTCTTTGGGTATGGTTATCCAGCCAGTTGTTCACCCACCTTATAGTAGCCCCATCTAAGTTGTATTCGCGTAGTTTAGTGATAAGTATATTATGTGAGACCGTGTCAAATGCCTTACTGAAGTCTAGGTATACCACATCCACCACTTCTCCCTTATCCACAAGGCTCTTTATTCTTTCAAAGAAAGCTATTAGATTGGTTTGACATGATCTGTTTTTAACAAAACCAGGCTGGCTGTTCCCTATCAGCTTACCACCTTCCAATTGCTTGCAGATGATTTCTTTAATTACCTGCTCTATTATCTTTCCTGGCACAGAAGTTAAGCTGACTGGCCTGTAGTTTCCCGGGTTATTCTTGTTCCTCTTTTTATAAATGGGCACTATATTTGCCCTTTTCCAGTCTTGTGGAATCTCTCCTGTCTCCCATGATTTTCCAAAAATGATTGCTAAAGGCTCAGATACCTCTTCTATCAGCTCCTTGAGGATTCTAGGATGCACTTCATCCTGGTGATTTGCAGACATCTAATTTTTCTAAGTAAAGTTTAATTTGTTCTTTTCTTATTTCAAATTCTAAACCTACCCCTTTTTCACTGGTATTCTCTATGTCAGGCATTCCTTCAGATTTCTCAGTGAAGACCAAAACAAAGAAATCATTAAACATCTCTGCCATTTCCAAATTCCCTGTTACTGTTTCTCCCTCCTCACTGACCAATGGCCCTACCCTCTCCTTGGTCTTCCTCTTGTTACCAGTGTATTTGTAAAAAGCCTTCTTGTTTCCCTTTATGCTTGTAGCTACTTTGAGCTCATTTTGTGCCTTAGCCTTTCTAATCTTGCTCCTGTATGCTCGTGTTGTTTGCCTAAATTCGTCCTTTGTAATTTGTCCTAGTTTCCATTTCTTATACGATTCCTTTTTTATTTTGAGATCATGCAAGATCCCCTGGTTAAGCCAAGGCAGTCTTTTGCCATGTTTTCTATCTTTCCTACACAGCGGGATAGCTTGCTTTTGGGCCCTTAATAATGTCCCTTTGAAAAACTGCCAACTCTCCTCAGCCATTTTTCCCCTCAGTTTAGCTTCCCATGGGACCTTACCTACCAGCTGTCTGAGGCTACCAAAATCTGCCTTCCTGAAATCCATTATCTCTATTGTACTGTTTTCCCTTCTACCCTTCCTTAGAATTGTGAGCTCTATGATTTCATGATCTGACCCATGCTGTTTCCTGCAGCTCCCATTGACTGGGAAGAGTAAACCACAGATAACATGAGGTGTGAGCAGCCATATCTGTGGATGCTCAGGTAAATAAAGCATCTGGCAGCCAGCCAGAGACTAATCCTATTGAACTGCAGCCAGTCACCTGGCCAATATTGCCCACCCCTGACCTAAAGTCTGGATCACCAGACTCATAATAACTAAGGCCCCTGGTTTTACAGGCAAAAGGATACAAAAACCGTTTCGACTTGTTCAAAACTTTTGAACTCCTCTATTATGACATGGGAATTATTCTGTTTTACTTGGCACTGGTGAGGCCTAAGAAGGCACATTGGGTTAAGTTTTGGGAATCACAATTTAGGAAAGATGTGGACCAACTCCAGAGAGTCAAAAGAAGAACAACAAAAATGCAAGTTTTCTGAAAAGCTGACCTGTGAAGACATTAAAAAAAACACTGGGCGGGTGTGTCTGCACGTGCACAGCATTTTTAAAAGACTGGCCTTCTTTTGAAAGAAGGAAGGGAGTGTCTACATGTGCCATGTGCTCTTTCGATGTGAAATTGAAGGAAAGCAGCCCAGATATCGAAAGCTGGACCCTGATCCTGTACGGGAAGAGCGCCACCCGTCAAAAAGCAACATCGAAAGAAGGCACATGTAGATATGCCATGGCCTGCTCTTTCGCAAGATGAGACTTCCACAATGGCGCCTAGCCTGAGCATGGAGATGCCCTGCCCCGCCAAGCAGAGCTCTATGATCTGCGCATCCGGTCACTCTTCAAGCTGCACGGACTCAGAAACCCCCTGGCAGGAAGCTGAGAGGAGGCAAGCTACAAAAGCACGAGCCCCAGGCAGCATGCCCTCTCAGCACCCCTGACAATGACTGGAGGCACATGGCCAGTGCCTGGCAGTCCCTCGAGTCCCAGGGCCCCTCCTCAGAGCACCCACAGGGCTCCCAGGGGTCTGTCCCTGAAAAAAAGAAAAGGGGCCCCTCCTGGATGGACCATGAACTGAGAGACCTCCTGGCCTCTGGAGAGAAGAGGAGGTCCTCCAGGAGATGGGAGTAAAGTGGCGGAATGCCACCACCTTAGCCCACCTTGCCCCGCCTTGCCCAGGGACTGACCAGCCAATGCCACCCAGAGTCGACCCCAGAGCAAGTCCAGAGCAAAGTTAAAGAGCTCCGGTGGGGCCATGTCTGGGTCCAGGATGAGGCCGGGCATTCATGGGCAGGCCCCTTGGCAGACCAGTCCAAGTGGAAGGAGCTGCAGGAGCCAGGACCAGCCAGCCTGAGCCAGGGGCAGACACCACCCAGGATTGGTCCAGTGAGGAGGGCGACCTCATAATCGACGTCCCCTCATGGTCGTCCAGTCGGGCCATGGGGAGCCAGGCGTCCCCAGAGATCCTCGAGGTCCCCCCCAGTAAGTGCACAGTGGGCAGGCAGTGGTGCCAGTGGCCCGGGCACAGGCCCGGAGGCCCAGGGCCACACACCCCAGTCAGCCACAGCCCAGAACAAGCCCTCTGCACCTGCCAGCACCACCCGGTACCCAGACGTATGGACAGTTCCAGGCACCCAGTTGCCCAGTGGGACACCCGCGGGCCAGCCCACACCCGGGGATGGTCCCACCCAGGGAGGAAGCCCATGTGCACTTGATGCCACAGGGGTGCCATGTCCACCGTGGCCAGGCTCTGGGGGGGGGGGTCGGGGGAGGCGGGGCCTTGGGAGGGACTGGGTCCTGGAGGGATGGGGGATGGGGTCCTGCTCAGAGACTGACATGCTATCCATCACCCCTTGCAGGTGCAGCAGGCGAGGGCCCATGCAGCCCATCGGTGTCAGTGGTCCCCGAGAGCCCCCCAGAGGTATCGAACAGGGGCCAGGCACCCTTAGCAGCGTTATGCTGGGTGCGCAGCCGGAGGTTGCAGCGGCACCCAGTGGCTGACACCGCCAACCTCCGCCAGGTGGATCTTATGAAGCGCCGGCTCCGGCTGGAGGAGTCCAACCTGGCATGGCAGAGGGAGGCCTGGGACTGGCTTATGTCCCGCCTGGATGCCATCCATGGGACTATGCAGGAGCACGTGGGCAATGTGGCCCAGCTCCTGGCCCTCCGCACCCCCCAAACTGCCCAACCTCCTGAGCTGCCTGTAGAACCCCCCACAGAAAAGTCCCACCCAGGGTTCCCTGCCCACCCCACACACCCCACAGAGTCCTCCACCCCACCCCACACAGATGCCCTCCCTACCATCCCACCATGCCTGTACCTTCTGGTACTCCCTGCCCCATTCCAGCCCTGCCCATGTCACCTGCTCCTGGGAGGGAAGGGGATTTCGGGGCCGGCATGGCTCTAGGCCCATAATCCCCTTGCCCATGAAAGCCTCCCAAGTCTGGACCCCTCCCCACCCACTTCAAGTTCAGGCCCACTGGCCCTTCCTCCCAGTTCCAGCCCCCTCCCCATCCCCCTCCAAGTTCAGGCCTCCTGCCCCACAACATACAGGGGTGTCCCCCCACGCACATTGTACATAACTGGACTTTTACACCACAGTTTTTTACAGTTTATTATTGATAAAAGTTTATATTGTGCACCACTGGCCGTGTCCCATGGTCCCATGGGGGTGTAAGGCATGGCATGGTGGTGGCGGCAGTGCATGTGATGGGGGCTGGATGTATGGGGGGAGGGGGAGGGGTGGGCATCAAGGTGCTCAGTGCGGCCCCAGGGGGAAACTTACACAAAGAGCTTCCTGAATCCGGACACCGTCGCAGTTCGCCTGGTGGCTGGCAACAGCAACCGGCTGCTGAAACCCCATGGTGGCCTGGATGTAGGCATCCCCCTTGGCCTCCACAATGTTGTGGAGGACGCAGCAGGTACCCACCACTTGTGGGACATTGCTCATCCGCACCTCAGGACAGGCAAGAAGGCACCACCACCACCCCTTGAGGCACTCAAAGGCCCGCTCGACCACGTGCCGGGCCTGGTTGAGGTGGGTGTTGAAAGCCTCCCTGCTGGGGTTGAGGTGGCCAGTATGGGGCTGCATCAGCCATGGCTATAGGGGGTATGCTGCATCCGCAACTATGCATAGCGGCATGGTGGTGTCCCCAGCTGGCATTTCTTTCTGGGGGATGAAGGTGCCGGCCTCCATACGCCACCACAGGACAGAATTGTGAAAGACCTTGGCACCATGGGTTCGCCCTGACCAGCCCACGTATATGTCCATGAACTGGCCTTTGTGGTCTACCAGGGCCTGGAGGCCCACCGAATGTTAGCCCTTCTGGTTAATATAGTGGCTGGCATTGTGTGGTGGGGCGCAGATGGGGATGTGCATCTCGTCCAGGGCACCAAAGCTGTTTGGAACCCTAACATGGAGAAACCCTCAATGATGGCATCCAGGTCCCCAGTGCAGATGACCCGGTGCAGGAGCATGGTGTTCATGGCACAGACAACCTGCAGGGAGGGAGGCCGTGCACTCTCATGAGGGTGTGGCGGGGTGTTCTCAGCAGGCAACCATCTTCCGCCCCTGCCTGCCCCCCATCCAGCGAGCCTCCTTCCAGCCCCGCCCCCAGCCAGCAACCCCCGAGGGGTCCCTGTGCTCATGGGCCCCCTTCCCCTTTCCTGTGGTGGGAGTGTGCCCCAGGCCCAGCTTACCTCCATAAGCACCGCACCAACAGTGGCTTTGCCCACCCCAAACTGGTGAGCCACTAAGTGGTAGGAGTCCAGGGTGGTCAGTTTCCACACTGCAATGGTGACTCGCTTCTCGAGAGGGAGCGTGGGCTGCATGGTGGTGTCCTGATGCCTCAGTGCAGGTGCCAGTCAGTGACACAGTTCCTGGAAGGTATACTGGCTCATGCAAAAGTTCCAGAGCCAGGTGACATCATGCCATTGCCCCAGAACCATTCGCTCCCACCAGTCTGTGCTGCTGGGGTGGCTCCATAGGTACCGGGGTACAAGAAGGCGGGGTGCAGGCTGGGCATGCTCCGTGTCCTCAGGGGTGCTGTTCTGTCTCCCAAGGAGGGGGCAGGGCAGCTGCAGAGACTATGCAGAGAATGTGGGCAACAGTGCTCACAATGTCTGCATCCAGTGTGAGGAGCAGGGTGTCGTCGGCCATGGTGCTGCTTCACTGGGGTCCTGCGTTGCTCCTGGCAGCTCAGCAGGCCTCAGCTAGTGCAGGGCAGGGGAGATGAAAGGGGGCTCTTTAATGAGGAGGCTAGCTGTGGCCCCCAGAAGGGCTTGATGGCCATGCGACCCATCCACAGCATCTCCACCTCCCTTCTTTCAAAAGAGCGCTCATACACATGTAGACACTCTCTTTCAAAATAATGGGATGGGTCTTCGAAACAGTGGGTTGGAACTGCGATGCACCTTTGCCGTGTGGTTGTGTTCTTTCGAAAGACGTATATTGATTTCTGAATTTCGATTTTGCTCTTTTGATGGTAGGCTCCCATGTAGACACAGCCGGCATGTTTAGACTTGAGAAAAGAAGACTGAAGTAAGACCTGATAATAGTCTTCAACTATGTTAAGAGCTATTACAAAGAGAATGTTGTTTCTCCATGTCTGCTGATGTCAGAAGAAGAAATAATGGGTTTAATCTGAAGCAAAGGAGATTTAGGTTAGATATTAAAAACAACTTTCCAATTCTAAGGGTACTTTAGTTTCAGAATAGGATTCCTAAGGAGGTTGTGAAATCCCCATCACTGGAGGTGTTTAAGGACAATTTGGAAAAATGCCTGTCAGGGATGGTCTAGGTTTATTTGGTCCTGCTTCATTACAGGGAGTTAAATTTGACAGCCTCCGGAGGTTTGTTCCAGCCCATTATTTCTACAGGTTCCAAAACAGACTATTCAGACTTTATGTGGCCTATACAGAATATACGATGAGGAGATAAAAAGATACTCTAGGCATCCATTTAAGATGACTTCATACCTTCTCCACTTGTGACTATATGGCTACTGCAAACGGTTGCTGATAAAACTTTCATACCACATGCACTATTGTTTTCTTTTTACACACACACACACACACAAACACAAACTGTATTTGATGATTCTGCTTTCCATATAATTTGATAAAGTGCCTGCATTAGAACATTAGTATAGCAGGCTTAGAATTCCGTCCTGTCCCATTTTCTGGACAGATGTCGAAAAGCCATAAGGAGGATTTTGAAAATGTTATGATTAGTAAGTTATTGCACAGTTAATGTGGGCCGTATTGTGGCAATAGAAGCTCTAGGAAAACATGTTTTCTTGCTGTTTCTTTCTCTCTTTAAACTTTATTTATAGCCTTGCAAAATACTTGTAGTCACATAACCTGCCTTTGCAGACTTGCCAGAAGATTAATGATATCACAGTGTTCTTGAGAACAGAAATGTGTCAACCACTGTGTTGAATAATCTCTCCTTTCACACATTAAAAGTGAGATGAGGCCTACTTTAGAAAGCAAGGACAATGTGTCACGTAGATTCAGCTTACAGACATACAGGAGTAGCTGTCCTGAAGCACAAATTGTTTTCATGTGAGCTGTGCTGAGAAAATAAAAACCTTATTCAGCACAGCTTCTGCTTTTTTGGACTGTAAACTGTTTGGGGTGGGGCTGCACCTCCTTATGGAGCACTGACATATAAATTGCATTATTCTGCACCAGTTTAGGGGGGTTGAGGCTCTATGGAGCTAATACTGAATGACAGACCACTGCAAACGTGTTTGGTGCTGGCCACATACCCACTGTTCAGGAGTTTACCATTCTGTTTGAAGACATACTGGCTCTTACCACTTGAAATTCAGGGCTGGACATTCCTCTTAGAACTGTGCCTCACTCAAAAGTGGCATACAGAGAAAATTTGGGGAATATCCCAGAGTGATTTTTTCTATGCGCGTTAAGTATTTTAATTTTCTTTTACATCTGCGTTCAAATGATATACCTGAAGGTTCATTCCCTCTACACTTAAGGGCTGGATTGATTTTTTTTCTTTACCTTCTACATTAACATATTTTTCTTTCGGCTTTTTTTTCATCTGTCAGGGAGGGTAGATATTTTCTCCTTCAGTGTCAGACTGTTAATCATCACTTTTATTTCTGAAAGCTTTTCTGCATCATTTGAGGATAGCTTCACTATGGAGAGAAATAAAATCTTTTCTTTTTATTCCTTGTAATCCACATATTTTCTACCCCTCTGTTTTACCGTAAAACTAATTTTCTGTTTTTTGTTTTTTCTCTCTCTCTAGCTTCCTTTGGCTTTTTCCTCTGTGTGTAGAAATTTTTTTCTCTGTGCAGTTTGGCAGTGGTCTTTAGTTTGCACAGTTTTATGAATCCTCTGTTGCTTTTCATTTCAACTCTCTGGGCCTTGCACATCAGGAAGTAAGTTACACATGTGCAGTGCAGGTGTACAATGCTATCTTTCTGCTTTAGTAGAGTGTAACACTGATTTTGCACTTTCTTTGCACATGTGTAAAGAGAAGAATCTGGCCTTCACCTAGAGAATCAGTAGACTACTGAGTAAGCTCAGTACAGCATGACAGAGTGAACCAACTCTGAGTGAGTTATTATCCTTCCTGATCCATCACAAACTATCACATGCTACTGCTTAGTCTTCCAGTTTATTATTGTTTCCAAGAGTTCCTTTAATCCAGAATATTTTTCAGATACCAGATGTGTCATTGTGATTTGAGTTATGTATATGCATACAGACCTAAGAGAAATAAGTTGAAACATACATCATTCAGGTACCTAGATGAACTATATGCCTTTCCTGGATCGCGTATGTTGCTGTGGGTAGAAGGAGAAACCTGAAGCATGCATTTGTTTGGCTTGGAAAACTCAACAGTTTGGTTATTTTATAGAATATTTGGATTTATCCAAATCTGGCTGGCCTGAAGAGCTCACACGATCAGGCCCTTTTTTGAGATTTCAGCTACAGTTGGGTTTGACTCAGAAATACTCCGAAAATTATTTTCTGTTGCAGCATTTTCACTTGCAGAGTAACCCAAGGAGTTCTCAGAGGGGTGGCTGTGTTAGTAACTTCCCAAATGACAAGCAGTCCACCACAGGATGGCTTGTTATCCAAGATGTTCTGTAATTCACAAACTGGTAAATATTTGAAGAGTGAATTGAACTTTTTCAGCCACAGAAGAAATTCAGGTTCAGATTATTTCTAGTTCTGCACAAATGCTTGGCATCTGAATCTGAAGCTTGGCTCATTACTAATATTTATAACGCAATGTAAACATACCAAGCAAAGTAACAGAGAGGGAGCCGTGCTAGTCTATATACTATCAAAACAAAAAAGCAGTTAAGTAGCACTTTAAAGACTAACAAAATATTTTTTAGGTGAGCTTTCGTGGGACAGAGCCACTAGTTCAGACCGTGGCCATACCAGAACAGACTCAATATTTAAGGCACAGAGAACCAAAAACAGTAATCAAGGTGGACAAATCTGAAAAAAATGATCAAGGTGAGCAAATCAGAGAGTAGAGGGGCAGAAGGGGGGGAGGAGTCAAGAATTAGATTAAGCCAAGTATGCAAACGAGCCCCTACAGTGACTCAGAAAATTCCCATCCCGGTTCAAATCATGTGTTAATATGTCGAATTTGAATATAAAAGAGAGTTCAGCAGTCTCTCTTTCAAGAATGTTGTGGAAATTCTTCTTCAGTAACATGCAGACTCTGAAGTCGTTAACAGAATGGCTCACTCCATTAAAATGCCGACTAACAGGTTTGTGGATCAGGAGTGTTTTTAGAGTTAATGGGCACAAAACAGACATGAAAACACTCCTGATCCACAAACCTGTCAGTCAGCATTTTAATGGAGTGGGCCATTCTGTTAATGACTTCAGAGTTTGCATGTTACTGAAGAAGAATTTTCACAATACTCTTGAAAGAGAGGCTGCTGCACTCTCTTTTATATTCAAATTCGACACATTAACACGTGGTTTGAACTGGAATGGGAATTTTCTGAGTCACTATAGGGGCTCGTTTGCATACGTGGCTTAATCTAATTCTTGACTCCCCCCCCACTCTCTGATTTGCTCACCTTGATCATTTTTGTCTCATTTGTCCACCTTGATTACTGTTTTTGGTTCTCCGTGCCTTAAATATTGAGTCTGTTCTGGTATGGCTATGGTCTGAAGAAGTGGGTCTGACCCACGAAAGCTCACCTAATAATTTTGTTAGTCTTTAAAGTGCTAGTTATCTGCATTTTTGTTTTGATACTAAGCAAACAAATTCCTGGAGGGTCCATTAGGCAGAATTCACAATGCTGGTGAACTATTCACTATTATTTGTCTGTGAATAAAAGAACAGCTGACAGCCTGTTAATTCCAAAGGAGAAAGTTGGCCTATAAATCTATCAGCCATTGTTGTTGATGTGTTTTTTTTTTTGGGGGGGGAAGGGGGAATCATATTTTTTTAATTACATAACAATGCTCCACTAGCTATTTTGCTGTTGCATGTTTTACCACAGACAGCTTCTCTAAGCTGCCTACTCATATGTGCCCCTGTGATAAATTTTATCAGTGCTCAGCTGGACAGTTTAACTCTGTGCAGGAGCACAGTGGCTTTTTATCTAGCTTGGCAACCTCCAAAAACCATCATTTTCCTGAGTTAATTTATGTTGTGGCATTTCTGTCCATAGATGTGGAGTCAGCAGTTTGTGTTCCCAGAGGAAGTTTACATGGAAAGAGGGAGTTTAACCGCAGAATAAAATAAGGATGGGATAAAACCAATAATACTTTGTAATTGAAAAGTGTTAGTGACTATCTACTGCTAAACAGCAAAGAAAATGAGGTGTCTGTTTTCTTGCATCTCTGTTTTTCAAAATTCACTTGGTCACACCAAGGCTGCAATTCATATTCTTCAAACTGAGACTGGGTCAGTGTTTCTATATACCCTCACTCCCTTATTTTAGGTAAAAGATGTTCTGTGTTAATGTTAACTTGCTATAAAAGGGGCAGCTGACAGTGAGAGAGGGGAAGCGCCAGCTTTCAATTTTAAACCATTGCTGTACCTTATGATTTTTAGCATCTTTCCCTGTCTTGTCTTTCCCTGCAATCTTCATTTGATTTTACATGGTACCCTTCTGGTTGCTTCTCTGGTAATCTGCAGTTATCAAACACTGAAAGAATAAACAATGTTTTAATCACTCTCCTCTCACAATTTTTATTGTAAAATGTGGCCTTGTAATGATCCCAGTTTATCTCCAAAAAAGGGTGTTTTTAAAGAGGGTGAGTTTTACCGTAAGCCTCCACTATGCATGATAATGAACTTTAAAAGAGAACCTTTGTGGTTCATTTCAGTTTCACATCTTATTTCAGATTTTCTTCTGCACTGACATGTTTCTTGTTCTAAACACAGGGTTTTGCAGGAGCAAAAAAGATGGCTACAGGTCTTCATTTTTAAACTCATCACCCCCAATAGACTTCATTTAAATTGAAATTTTGCAGACCACCGACCTACCGTTTGGATTTTCAGAACAATAAAAATATAAATTCCTTATTATGAAAGAAATAACTCAGGCATTGTAGTAACATCAACTTATTGCTATGGGCAGCATCCAACCAAATAGTGGCCTCTAATGGCTTTTAAGGGCCTGTAATGTATGGGGTCTGATAACATTGAACTAAGAAAGAATTCTGGTCAATTGACTAAAACACTTTGTTTCATACGCTGTTAAACTGTTTGTCCTTGGCTGAATAGATTTTTTTTCCAACATGCATTTTCAAACTGAACACATACAGTAGGCATGTTTACTCAATAGTCTGTAATGACTCTGCAGGAGCATACCAAAATACGTATACTACAGGCACCAAAAATATAACTTGGTAAATATTCCTTTAAAATGCCTCAATATTTAGCCAACCATGTATTTACACAAGTCTACCTTCTCTGTTTACCCAAGTGATTGGTAAAGTCTCTCAGGCAAATAACACAGGGCTTATAACTTTCCATGAAAGACTTTTTATTTGCTTTTGGGGGGGAAAATACTCACTTCAGTTGCTTACTGCTTTGATTTAATTTATTTTTTCACATGTAAGATTTCTTCCTGCTCCTTCTAAGGAAGCGTCAAAAAGGGGAAAATCCTCAGTGGTGTTGGGCCAGAATTCAGCAAGGAATTTAAGCATGCACCTAACCTTAAGATGATCAAGTAGTCCCTTTGATTTGGGAGTAAGTTAGACATGCACTTTTGTACCTTGCTGAAGTGGGACCTTGCTAAAGTATTCTTTGGAGATTTTACTGAGTTATAGTAATAACAATAGAGAAAAAGAGAGGTGTCCAGTAAACTAGAACAAGGTTCATTTTAATCAGATATTTAGCCATTTACCTTTATTTCTGATGTGGGTTATGACATTTATTTGGGGAGGGGAAGTTTGGTGCATTTCTAGTGAAAATAATGCTTTACCTGTGAAGAAAACCAGCCCTTAAAGTCATGCTATAATGCAAATTTTAAAAATGGGAGATAGTACTTCACAGTGTGTTGCATGGGGTCCAATTCACTCCAACTTGGAGAGACAGATTATCAAAAAGACCCAAACTAGCCACTAAACAGATTACTGTCTTGCAATAACAGTATGAATTCAGTCATTATGGCCAAATCCTACTCTCAGTTACACCGCACCTCCTGCTGAAGTCAGTGATAACTGCAGGTGCTCTTTACCATTTAAAATCATGCCCTTTAATATGTGCTTACTTCTAGGTAGTCAACTGTTCACTTACAAGTTATATTATCAATCAGTGTGAGAAAGAGCAATACACCTGAAGCCAAATCGGAGGCTTACCGCTTTTAGGACCTTTCTTTTTGATAATCTTACCTACTATAACCAGAATAGCTTTAAAAATATAAAGATCCTAAATTGATATGGCTACACAAGAAAAGCAGAAGACTCCATGGAGTCTTATGATGGGACTTGCTATGCTGCTCTAATTTGTATGGGAAGCATTACAGTGATGGCAACTACAAAAAACCCTGAGGTACACAGATAGAACACTGCCTCTCAAAGGAATTTTCAGATTCAGCTTATTGATGTTGGCAAAGCACTTTGAGATCCTTGGATGGAAGGCCTATGGAATGCAAGTATTATTTCAGATTTGGATAACAACAACAATAACACTGAAGAAGTGTAACATAGAGGCTATGTCTACACTAGCACACTACCTCAAAGTAGCCTATTTCGAAGTAAGGACATCGAAATAGGTTACTTTGACACGTATCATCTACACATCCTCCAGGGCTGGTGCCATTGATGTTCAACATCGAAGCAGTGACAGGGAACATCAAAAGAAGCCACCCCGGAAGGAAATGTGGAGCATCCACACACACAAGCACTCCCCTTTGAAATAAGGGCCCAGCAAAGCCCCAAGCCGCTCCCTTAAAGGGCCCCTCCCAGACACACTTGCCCTGCACAGCACAAGATCCATAGAGCTGACAACCGGTTGCAGACCCTGTGCATGCAGCATGGACCCCCAGCTGCAGCAGCAGCAGCCAGAAGCCCTGGGCTAAGGGCTGCTGCACACGGTGACCATAGAGCCCCGCAGGGGCTGGACAGAGTGTCTCTAAACCCCTCAGCTGATGGCCACCATGGAGTACCCCGCCATTTCGAAGTAGCAGGACGTGGATCGTCTACACATGCCCTACTTCAATGTTGAATGTCAAAGTAGGGTGCTATTCCCATCTTCGGATGGGAATAGCGATTTCAACATCTCACCGCCTAATGTCGATTTCAACGTCGAAATAGCACATGGCACCTGTAGACGCGATACGTGCTATTTCGACGTTGTGCCAGATACTTCGAAGTAGCTGGCTAGTGTAGACGCACCCAGAAAGTTTGGTGTGTTATTTCTTTCTTGCCCCTCTCTAACAAAACATTCATTTGGGGCACATTCTCTTTGTTCTGGTTAAGAAGCATGTAGAGGCCTCTTTCAACGTTGTTCAGTATCTGACAATGGAAATCCCAAAGATTCTGCAGTTATTGGCTTCGCTAGCCAGCATGTGTATGACAGCCTCATAGCACAGGACTATTTTACACTACATTCATGTCTTTATTACGCCAACTGAGGTGCATGAGTCCTCTACCACAGGCTTTTAGAGACTACATACAGAATCTCTGATACATCCTAGTCATATATGAGGAACAAATGCAGCGGCTCTTAGAGTTCCTTCTGAGCTACATATGAAGCCCATAAAGCAACTGCATCATGCTTCTTGAAAATTACAGTTCTAATTAGAAAACAGAGTGATTTTTGCTGTGCTAACAAAAAAATTCAGACAATCGTCCATTTGAACAGTTTCATTAAAAATAGTAGCTATGTAACAGCCTGCGCAACAGGATACAGGCAGCAGATTCCAAAGTTCATCTTCCTTTGCAATTCTTTGTTGTTAGTTCCAAGATTTTCTTTACAATCGCAACTTCTGAACCTTCTCAGCAGCTTTTTAAAGATAATCAGATTGATTCCAGATTGGTTTCCAGTCATGCTGTATCCGGTGCTAAAACTGATGATAGGTAGATGAGAAGTGATTCAGGTAAGACATAAGGCACATCTGGCCAACACAGCAGATATTCAAAGGAAACAAGCACTCCAAATTTAGAAAAAGAGTTTTGCTTTTTGAGTCTGCTGGTTTTAAATTTATACCCATATTAGACAACTAGAAAAGAATTCTTCGTGCCTGCAGTTTTATATCTTTACAAACACTGAATGCTGTTTCATTTTAAAGAACGTGTGAACAAGGGGAAAATTTGTATTCAATGGCATGTTATTGTTACAAGTATCAGTGCCCATCAACCTAAACCATATTATTCCTGGGAGAATCACCTGCACCTGTGGGCACAGTCTGGGTTTGTCTATACTTGCCCCCAACTTTAAAGAGGGCATGTTAATTAGGGCAATGGGAGATTACTAATCAAGTGCTGCAGTGAATATGCAGAACTTCATTAGGTTAATTCTCCCCCCCTGCAACTTCAAAGCATCAAACTTTGAAGTGCCGGCATGAGTGTAGCCACACTACTTCGAAGTCCCTCCTCAAATACTTTGAGGAGAAAAGGGACTTCGAAGTAGCGCAGGCACTTTGAAGTGCCTGCAGCTAAACACATGCCGGAACTTCAAAGTTTGACTGCAGCACTTCATTGGTAATCTCCCATGGCTCTGATTACCATGCCCCTTTCAAAGTTGGGGGCAAGAGTAGACCCAGCCAATACCTTTTAATTAATAACCATGAGTAGATAGTTAACACCTCACACTGTCTGTTTTTAAGTGAAACAATATGTACCCAACAACATTTTCCAATGGAGTAATCTGTATAAGCATTTGGAGGAGGACCTAATACATTTTCCCTCACTTATAAGAATAAGGAAATGGGAAACCTATCTTTTGCTTGGGAAAAAAAATCAACTGGTGCCCATTTTTCTTTGAATCAGTCCATGTTTTGCATAATTACTATGGACCAAATTAAGTTCTCAAATGAGGTTTGTTTGACAATTTAAGACATACTAAGTTTGTTAGCAAGCTCCAGTAGTGGTACTAAGGTATCTGCATGATGCTCAAGATAACAACAGTATTGCTATAATCCCTATAAAAGATGGTAAATTTTAGGCATGAATGAGAGTTGCTCTGTGCAGAGAACTAGATGACTCAAAATTCCTTCCGGAAAGTCTGCATAATCTGTATAGTCACAGCACATGGAAAACAGAGGCTTCTTCTTGCCCATACTTTGTAGATACATATTGCTATTTTTTAACAACTGACATCATACAACATTGCACAAAGATTTTTCTGTACAACAGATTGCTGCATATGTGCCATTTTATCTTTATGACCCTATTTCTCTGCTCCTTCAAACCCATTTCTCTTTTTTCAAAAACCTTTTTCTGAAGTTCTCTTTTCTTGAATTTAGATTTGTAATATTTTATAATGTTGTGCACATCCCTAACGGCTTATACAATGTAGAGAAACGTTTTACATACAACCTCCTCTGCTCAAACCTTGGGACTTTGTGTATGGATTCGATGGGATTTCTAGTGGATAGACTTCATTTCCATCCTCAACTTGCAGGGAGATTATGGGGCAGAAACAGTTTCATCCCTAAGAAGGTGACTGGTTATGGACTGTATGTCTAACAAAGTTCAGGTTTTCAAATGAGTCTCAGGTACCCAAATCCCCTTGAAATTCACTCTTAAGTAGTGTTTCCTCTCAGAAGATCTCAAAGCACTTTACAGAGGAGACCTGATTCTCATTTTACAGAAGGGAAACTTAGGTGTATAGATGATGTTTTTCTAGGATTTTTTAACAAATAGTATCATATTCCCATTGCAAAAGTGACTTGCCCAGGAGGCTAATGGCAAGCCAGGTATAAAAGCCATGTCTTCAAAATCTCAGGCTGGTGCTTGGTCCATGAGGCCACACTGTCCCATTTGCAAGGTATTAATTTGTTGCATGAAGCTCACATTAGCTGTGAGGCCTCCAAATTGGAGAAATTATAAAATAACCTGAAGTCTTTCAGCAGGAAGAATTGTTGAAGGCGAGCAAGTTCCCCACAGCCCCCAGTTCTGACACTGATCACGATGTCTGTATGAAGGTCTCACATCTGAACTGATTTAAAATACATCATATATGTTTTAAAGTTTATGACTGTCAATCAGGCATAACAACTGATGAATTAGAAAAATCATCTGTGCCTTCAGTCTAAGGTCTATCGAACTACAAACCTTTTCAGGGATTGAAAAGAATATTTTCCCCTTTTTCCTCATTTCTTAACTTCATGTTCATTGGCATGTTGACACCCATTCTGGAGTACTCTAATGCAGGCAGTTCTCAGAATATATCCAGTAAGGCAAGAAGCAAAATGTACCCAACATATAGCCAACATATAGCTGTCCTTATTTTAAGAGGTTCACAATCAATTTTTCTGATCTAAAATGTTCTGAGAATTTGAGTAAGCAGAACAAATTGTTCATGCTTATCCAGAAGAAGCTTTTTGAGTTTCAAGCATCAGTAATGAGAAAGAAGGAATCTATGTTTATTATTTTCCAACGTTAATTAATGCCCTTGTTTTGGTCAGTACCACTGTTCCTTACAAAATGATTTGCTGACTTTCTTCCATGCAACTTATTGTCAGTAGGAAAATATTCAATTTCAACTAGTGAATAGCACTGGGATGTCTGGTTGAAAGGGACCCTGGTGGCTCTGATTTGCACCACTGACCAGGATGCTAAAAGTCCAAACTTCCTGCCTGTCCAGCTCCACATGGCTCCCAGAAGTGGCTGGCATGTCTAGCTTGTAGGTACAGGGATGACCATAGGGTTTCCATGTGCTGCCCCCACCCTGAGTGCCAGTTCCCATTGGCTTGGAACTATGCCTAGAAGCCTAACATTTTGGCCACTTCTGGGAACTGCCTGACCTTAGCACTTCCCACCCTGGTGTGTACGCCCCCTCCCATACCTCAGCCTTTCTAACCCAGTTCTGAGCCCCCTCCTGCTTTCCAAACCATTTGGCCCCAGCCCAGAAGCCCCCTCATATGGACCAACCCCTCTTCCCCAGCTCAATGGAAGTTAGTGAGGGTAGGGGAGAGCAAGCAATGGACGGGAGAGATGGAGTGGGGTGGAGCCTTGAAGGAGAGGAAGGGGAGGATGGGGATGGGCAAGGGGCAGCGCGTTGGCAGTCCTAGTAAGAGGTACATTTGCTGCATTCTGGTTGTAGTAGACAGAAGAGATTTGATTTATCAGAGAGGTCAGAAGAAGAGGTTTCAGTAACCAGTGAGGAAGATAATCAGAGCAGAATAAGTGATTTAGCCACTGGAATTGGCTGACAGGGCCACACTTTCAACATTTGGTGGAGGAAGAAGACCCAGGATTTGTTCAAGGAATGGAGAGAAGTGCAGGAGAGGGAGGAGTCAAATGAGGTTCAGATTGTAAACCTGGGTGACTTGAGAGATGTTGGCACCACCACCTGAAATGAAACGAGAGAAGTGGAGAGGGTTTAGCTGAAAACATAAATGGAGCTTCAGTTGTTGGTGAGCCAAAAACAAGTGTAACAGACAGGAGAATTAGACCTTAAGAAAACTTTATATAGTGGTAAAGATCCTAGCTAGTAACAGAGCAAAAGGTTTTGTATATATATACACACACACACAACAGACAAAATGATAGGAACATATTTCATATTTTTCTTAAACACGAAGCAAAATATTCTAAGAATTTTGGTGCTTGTTGTTTTCCTCTCTCATTTTATCATTATGTAGAGAGGGGAAAAAGACAATTCAGCATCAGGGTCAATATACGCACAAGGTTTCAACTGCAGCAGCCATAATCACCATAGGTCAATATATTTAGTGGAGACCACCTCGACTGTACGTTGGTGGCCACATCAATTATTTTAGAGACAATTCTTGAATTCACTGCTATTAAAAAACAATTCAACTCACTCTTTAGTTACTTAAACCATGCATTCCCAGTGACCTTTTTTAGCTGAGACCCTTTAAGAATGCATCACCCTAATGTGATCACTGCACTCTATTAATGCTTGCTAATGAGTTTATGTGACAGTCAATTAAAATTAATTTGGCAAACATTGACTTCCCCCATCCATGTTTTAAATGGGACTAAAATAAACATGCTCTTTTTTTTTAGCAGCTCCCATTTGAGAGTAGAAAGCACTTTATCATTATCAAAACAGCTTCATTTTTACATTTGAATTTATAATGATGTCATTGCTGCTCTGGGAATGTTCATAATTTTTTTTTTCATGCCAAGACAGCAGAGGGAGCACCAATTGTTTCTTGTAGGTGCTATAACAAAAACCCTGTGTAGTATCGGAGGGGTAGCTGTGTTAGTCTGGATCTGTAACAGCAACGAAGGGTGCTGTGGCACCTTATAGACTAACAGAAAAGTTTTGAGCATGAGCTTTCATGAGCACAGACTTTTAGTTTACTATTCACAGAATTTAGATATTTTTATTATGTATGATTTTATGCATCTGACAGTAAAAATAGTAAGTAAAATTTTGGACCTAAATACTGACTAATTTTTTAGGATGCTCAATGTTGAAAAAAATAGCGATGTACTACTAATAAAACAAACACTGAAATATGTTGCTGGTTTCCCAAGTCTGAAAATGGAACATTAAGTTTCCAAAGACCAGCATTGTGAACTCTGAACTGTTTGACCCACATAAATCTTCACCATATAGAAACCAAAGACAAGTCTTTTGTTCTGTCTCTTTGGTATCCTAATTTTGCTCCCGAAGAAATTTCCAAATATAGAATTATTTCTTGTAGGACTCGCCAACTTTTGGCTGCAGAGCTAGATTTCTGTACCAGGCACTGTGTTCTTAGAAAATGGCATATCAGTTCCCTCCCACATTCTTCTTCTGGCTCCAAGAGTATGTTTATGGTGCAGTCAGAAATGTAACTGCAGCAGGGAAGGTTAGATCTGGCTAACTTGAACGACTATGACAATAAAGCCATTACATCAGGGACTTTTGGTGAGGGAGATCTGCCCATGTAAGTACTCCATGTCTTGACTGCTGCTGATTTGTGCTAGCTAAAAAAACAAGCTAGTTCAGGTATGGCTAACAGGCTGTTGTCACACTTTTCATTGTAGCATAGACACACCCTAATTTACCACACATATACAAGTGCTAAGTGTCTTTAAAGTGCTACTTGACTGCGTTTTACATATACAAGAGTTTGTTTGAGTCATTGCTCTTTTGTAGGTAGGCTCAAATGGATCCCACTCAGGAAGGGTTTTGAAAACATGCTTTTTGGTGCAACCTGATGCAGTGCAAAACATGTTTGCTCTTTACAACCAGAACCAAGATTTTTAAAGTGAGTAGAGGTATCTACAAGTGAGCCTTTAACAATGTCTCAGATTGAACATCCAAAACATGAAGCATCTGGAATCATAAGTGCCCTTTTAAAATCTTGCCTTGCATTATACAAGAGCAGAAAAGTATTAGTAGTCTTCAGCAAAGGAGAAAAGGGGCAAAAATCCTCCCCACCTCTCATCACCTATAAGCTTCAGTGGGAACATTGCTTTTCTTCCTTATCCTCTCCCTACTTTGCCTCATTTTTTTCCTACCATGACAAGCAGTTCTTCTACCTAGTTTAGCTTCTGAGAGGGAGGTGAACATGGAGCCTCTTCCACCACCCTATCAAGCTGATAGGAAGAGATGGTCTACTCCTGCCCCATCACTCACCCTCTGCCGGACAATGTAGCTGTGTCTACACGTGCACACTATTTCGAAGTAGCGGCACTAACTTCGAAATAGCGCCCGTCACGGCTACACGCGTCGGGCGCTATTTTGAAGTTAACTTCGACGTTAGGCAGCGAGACGTCGAAGTCGCTAACCTCATGAGGAGATCGGAATAGCGCCCTACTTCAACGTTGAACGTCGAAGTAGGGACCGTGTAGATGATCTGCGTCCCGCAACGTCGAAATTGCTGGGTCCTCCATGGCGGCCATCAGCTGGGGGGTTGAGAGATGCTCTCTCTCCAGCCCCTGTGGGGCTCTATGGTCACCGTGGGCAGCAGCCCTTAGCCCAGGGTTTCTGGCTGCTGCTGCGGCAGCTGGGGATCCATGCTGCAGGCACAGGGTCTGCAACCAGTTGTCGGCTCTGTGGATCTTGTGTTGTTTAGTGCAACTGTGTCTGGGAGGGGCCCTTTAAGGGAACGGCTTGCTGTTGAGTCCGCCCTGTGACCCTGTCTGCAGCTGTGCCTGGCACCCTTATTTCTATGTGTGCTACTTTGGCGTGTAGACGTACCCTCGCAGCGCCTATTTCGATGTGGTGCCGCGCAACATTGAAGTTGAACGTCGACGTTGCCAGCCCTGGAGGACGTGTAGACGTTATTCATCGATATAGCCTATTTCGATGTTGCTACATCGAAATAAGCTATTTCGATGTTGGCTTCACATGTAGACGTAGCCTGTGAGAGTTCTTTCATCTTCCAGCCACACAAAAAAACCTAATAGGGGAAGGCAACACATGGCTAATTTCATTGTATTTATCAACATGGAAAGTGGCTATAGCAATTAGAATCCATTTGAAAGAGAAAGCAGCCTCTGAGCTGAGCCCTAGTAGCCTAAAGATTTTTAGTAGGACATGAAGTAAATGATTAAAAAAAAAACCCTTGGAAAATGGCATTAATAGTATAAAGGTATATATTTGTCAACAGCTCCTTAACTGTAGCACTAACAGTCACTACATCGACACCAGAAGTATAGCTGAAATATGTTAAAAAATATTTTTGTTCTTTCCAATACTATGAGAAATACTGTCAAAGTAGAAATAATTTAATAATGAATCCAGGCTATTTCCTAAAAAAACACCAGTCCTAATTCTCGTATCCTTATTCTGGTTTAATAGCTTCTAGCTAACCAAGCAGTTGCAGTTCCTTAGGGAGCACACTTCATGAGGTAAAGTACCATTCAGCATCTCACCCATTGAGATTTACCTTCCAAATAATTCTGGAACTTCTGTGTTACTGGCAAGAATTCTGGCTAGTACAGTGGCCTAAAAATGTAGGGCAGCTGAAACTGAGCACTGCAGTTTGCAGCTACAAGCTGAGTGGGACAAGCACATTTCACGTATGTCAAGTTTCCTGACCTCAATACATTTGGCCTGAAGGTTGTTCTTTTCAATATTCAAGCCTGGAAAGGAAAAGAAAATCCAGAGAGAAGGTATTGGAGCTGCTTTGCTTTGTTAGCTGGCATGAAAGTTGGCTAAGACTGAAAAGATCCTAGTGTGAAGAGAAAATAAGGGAAGCTATAAATACATTTCTTTAAAAAATAAGGAAGAAAATCTGACGCATGAAAATGAAAGGTCTGAAATTTGAAGGCTACACATTGAGTTCAAACAATTATTTTTTTCCAGAGATGTAGTCACTGTACTTTGATATTCTAGACAAAAACTGAAGGGTATTTCTATAGAATAGCTAAGATGACATTACTTTCGTATTGAAGAGTTAATGAGTCAAGATCTTTCCATCACAAACAAGCGTCTATTTGCAGTACCTGCTGTAATCCAAAGGAATAATGTCTCTGAAACTGAGCTTGCTTATTAACACTGCCGCAAAAAGACGCTGTATGTTGTTAGTGTGAAATGATAGTATATGGGCCAAGCGTACATATTCCACTGCTGTCAAATTACCCGGGATAAATATATCAGGTGAAATGGGCATCCTGCTAAGGAAATTATTCTGACATATGCTGATTGCTGTGGTTATCATCTTACACCATGACCCAAACCCCACAGAAGTCAATAAAACATTCTTGATTTGAATTGAGCCCCATCAGATAACAGAAACTGAAAGAACACAGCATCTCCCCGCTTTATGTCCTCTACATACTGTACCCTGTTTGGATCTCTCAGTTTAATTCTCCTCATAGCATGGGGTTATTTTCTCTTAAAGAAGGCAGATGAATTGATTACTTGATTGATGTACTTAGAAGTGGTCAATACAGCTGGCCAGGAATTTTTTGGAGAATTTTTTTAATCAGAAGATCCCACTTTGTAACAACCCAAACATTTTATGGAAATATATTGTTTCAATGAACATTTCTTCAGGAAAATTTCCCTGAAACAGAACTGGATTTCTGGCCAAAACTAAAGTAGCCAAAACAGCCTGTGCTTAGGACATTCAGATGGGTTGTGGAAGACCCAGGTTCAGGTCTCTGATCCAAATTAGGCACATCATGGTTCTCCCACATTTGGGGTAATACCCTAATCACTGGGTCATTCTTGAAGTGGCAGTGAAGGGAATTCTTTTCCTGAAAGCTCTGGCTTTTGTTCTGATGCATAATGTAAGCAAATATGAAAGCCTCAAATTTAGTGACATTGTATTCTCCACCCCAAATTGCCATCCCTGAGCCCAGTCATGCTCCTGTTAATTAATTTTGCCACTGAGTAATGTGAGCACAATATAGCCATTTCGGATAAGGGGCTTCTGAATAATTTTCTTATCTTTAGCAGCTTTTGCTACCACTACAATGGCTACCATATAGCTGAAGTACAGAGCACAAAAAGCTTGGAGGAACAATAAAGGAACAATTTGTAAGTGTTGTTTTGAAACATGTAAATAGTGCTGTCAGCTGGTGGTTTTGGTTTTGTATTTCCATTTTGTACATTTACATTTTCTGACTGCAGTTTAAGAACATTTCACTGCATGCTACTATCAATCATCCTTAACCTAGAAGTGTACTGTACATTAGTAACGCTTAATTGGCATATTTAAAGTAAATAGCTACTTAGTTTTGCTGTAAATTCTTTGGGAACGAGTCTATGATACCACACAGCATTGTTTGTGCCAAGAGTAAGTAGGCAAGTCTGCAGTACTATCTCTGATAGGAGCCAATTAGGGATGTATTGAAATACCCAGCCTGCCAGGCTAGCCTCAAAATAAATATACAATTCATCAGGTGATTACCTGGTAACTGAAAAATAAAGTCCCTCATGTCCCATACTTAAAAAATGACAATGACAAGAACAGCATAGGAGATAAAATCAGAAAGACAAGAAAAGCAGAAGAGACAAAAGGAAGGAAGAGAGATTAACATGTTGGAAGGAGGAGGATAAACATGTCATGGGGCCAAACCTTGTACTCAGTTCAACCCATGCAGCCTCACAGACTGAAGTTGCAAAGGACATCGGAGAATAGGATTTGGCTCATGGCCTGCTGCATGTTAATACAGGTTTAACCTCTCTAGTCTGGCACCCTTGGGACCTGTCCAGTGCCAAACGAGAGAATTTGCTGGACCATGGAAGCTCATTATTGTCTAGCACCATTACCACCACTTCCACTGTTTACTGGGCTCTTAGAAGACATTTAGGAGTAAATTACTGCTAAACAGCAGTACAGAACACTGAGAGCCAGGCTGATGGATGTAAACCTTTATGGGACCCCAGGAAACTTGGCCTCACCAATTATAAGTGGCTATTCAGCTAACTAAAATCATGCCAGGTAACTGATATTGCCAGATGAGAGAGAGCTCGATTAGAGAGGTTCAACAGGTACCCGTTATCTCCCGGGGATCAATTTTCCCTTCAGGTGTCGGCAGTGATGTATATAGATGTACTTTCGGTATTTCTGCATGTCTTTTGTGCAGCCACTGGTGAGTGAGTTTATGGTAAACGAGTAATGTGAAATTTTAGGTGGCACAGTCAGCCCACCATTTTCAACTAGAAAGATATTGGCATCTTTCTCAAAAAAAAAAAAAAAGATGTTCTGTAACTGTGCTATGGACTTTCTGTCTCTAACAGATTTTCCCACAACGCTCTGCCCCCATTCTAAAATATGGAAACAGACATAAAGCACATGCTATCGTGTGCACTGGCAGTCATACCACTGTACAAGTGGTGGAATGTGGACTGGCACTTGTGTAAGTGGTACATGGTGTTCCATTTCTAATTGCCAGCTGGCTAATAGTAGCCAAATGTTTGTTGCACAGAGAGAGTGAGAAAGGAAAATGGCCATATCCTCTGGCACACTTAATAATAATAATCGTCCTCCGGAACAGGCTGGGGATGCTCGAGCCAGAGGCACTGTTCCTTTTATCTTTTTGACTAAGAGGCATTATTAGATTCGCCGCCCTTTCCCTCAAAATTCTGTAGCAGATGGTTTGGGCTAGAGATAGATGGAGACAAGAGGTCCCATCTGGTGCCAGTTCATAATAGTTTTGCAGCTCTACAGTAATTCTAGGTCTTTTCACAGCTCATTCAGCAGAGGAGGCAAAGGCAGACGTGGAAGTGGACATGGCGACGGTGGCCCCTGATTCTGTTCAGTCCCTCATCTCTTTTTTTTTCCTTTTACAGATTGACAGCTACTACCAGACAGCTGCTATACCTGGGTACATGGTTCTCTTGTGAAGAGCTGTCAGTAGTTTTGAGGCTTGTGGGCGTTAATTTATTGCCAAGACACTACCTGGTGCTGGAGATCACTAACATTATAAATAAATTCCACAGATGGGTGCAAACTTTTAAGTGTTTCTTTTTTACCCCCAAGATGAATGTAAACATTTTTTTCATAAGACCAAGTGCAAACCTTACTGTCCTTATATCCTCCACAAAAATCTCATTTTTAATGGCTGTTTGTCCTCAACAGCCTAACTAACATTTTTCTCGCATCTCATTTTCAGACTTGGGCTTGCACAGGTTATGTGGCTTTGTGTTGAGACAAAGGACTTCTGCCTCTCTACTGCATGAAATACACTTTCCATCAACAGTGATGCAGTAGATCCCACATGGTGCTGATTTAAATAAGATTAAGGTCAGTTATCATAAGTTACTTATCAAAAATAAAGAAGCCCTTTGTATTTTTTTTCCCTGTTCTACAACTGGCTCCTCTGCTGTTCTTGAGTGTCAACAACATGGAAGCTTCAGAGTGACAACTACCCCATCCTCAGCAAGATGCTGTTAAGGAAGATCATTTTCCCAAGAAACAGCCCTATGTAAAGGGAATAAGGCTACAGTCTTCCAGCTTTTCCTTGAAGGAGATGCTTACCAAATCCAGAAGGCCCTGTTGGGGAAGTGGTGACACAGAAAATGGAATGAGGAGGTCCTGTTGTGGAAGACATGGGGTTGTCTTTGAAAGCAGGTGAGTTTCATTACATCTTGGGCAAACTTTTGCCCTCTGATAAACGTTTCCAGTTTTTGCAATGTATCAGCACTGCCCTGTAGAACACATGGGACACCACACAGTAAAGCAAATCATTCCCCTCTCCCAGGAGGGACCTAGCACCTGGCATTGCACATCCCCAGCTGGGAACAGAGAGTGAGCAACTGAACTCTGGTACGTGATAGGACAGCACCTTAACCACAGGGGCACAAAGCCAGATGAAAAGGGAAAATTCATTTTAAAAACAAAATAGAAGGAAACCATGGATATTCTTTTCTAGAGAATCCAAAATGGCAGCTCTTATGTGACTGATGAAGTGGCAGCAGCAAAATGCTGTACCTGGTCATTTGGATCCATTGTACTTTAAAACTTACAGCAGTATACACAATTGCGAATCAACTACTCAATAACAGTAAAGGAAGGGATGGCCAAGGAGGCAATGAAGTTCCAGAGCTGCTATTGGCACATTAACATAACATTTCTATGTTTCTCTGACCGTGTTCCAGAACAAGTATTATGCAGTCTCTTTATCAGGGGTGTCTGTAAAGCAAGATTATGGCAGAGGTGGCCGTGGAACCTCTCTATGTCATGGGGGTATATATCCACCCATACGGGTGCCCAATTTTGCCTTCTGTCATTTTGTCCTGGTTCTACCCAGCTGCTGGAGCTGTGTTTCTGATCAAACCAGTTTTGTCCAGTACAAAAGTCGAGGCAGAACCTATTTAGTGTAATCGCCACTGTTGACGTTTTTGGCACCATTTAATTACAGCAAAGTCAAGTTTCATCAGTAGTTCCTTTGTCAGTTAAATACTATGCACTAATTATCCATAAAAGGCCTAAGACATCATTTAGACATTATTTAAACGTAAAGATGAACGATTGAAGACATGAAACTTGAGCATGACATCTAAAACTCATTTTTTCTTTTGCAACTTTATCCTTAAAACACAGCAGGCACAATTTTTTACAGCAGATATACCCAACTGTCTAAAAACGACAGGCATTGCTGCAATAAAAGGGAAGCAAAGTAAAATAAACATAATTATAAATTTCAGTTAGAGCTGTGTAGTGGTCAATTGCAGAAGAACTTTGTACGTGAAAGCTTAGGGGTGATGAGGCACACACCCTCCCCCCATGTCTAATGAGCCAGGAAAAAGCCTCAGGGAATAACTGCCAAACAAGATAAGTGGTGGCATTGTAGCAGAACAATTTGTAGATAGCAATAAGAGGAAGGGCACAAACATGCAACAATCCTGTATGATGAAACGTGGTAAACACGTAAGCAAGATTAAAGAACAAGAAGTAACAGAACCAATAAGAGATCAATAACTGACAGCTAAGGAAATATCGCTAATGGTAATGAGTGACCTAACAGAACTGTAAAATGAGGCAGAAAAACTGTTTATAACCAACACAGAAATCAATGCAATTTGGACCTCACTGATGGGCCATGGCACCAGTGCCTTGCAAGACTCGAGAACTCCCACTTGTCTGCAGCTGACCAGGGTCCCCAGCTTGACAAAGCGATGTAAGATGCCACTTTCCTATCATGCTTTTTGCTTTTTAGTTAAGGATTTATGGCTAAAGCCAGTCAGTGCAATAAACTGCTTGTGGTTCACAGATATCAAATGTCAGCACATTTTGTACTCTGAGAACCCAGTGTCGAACCTGAGATAACTTTTGACTGCAGCAAGCTGGGAGGCCTGAGCCTAGAAGGTGTTATATGCAGCCTGAGCAGTGATGACTTCCTTAAACATTCACTGGTGTCAGTGGGATGCCAGGTTGTTCAACATGTTGAAAGATTGGTACATTTGTGGGGCCCAAGCACTGAATTTTCCTGATCATGATGTGGCAAAGGTTATTCATGAAACCCACAACAGCTTCCTTTAGTCAAGTGCTCAGCCACATTTATGATTCATATAATACCTGAAAGAGAAGTGGAGTTGGGATGGCTCAAAATTCTATGTTCTCCATTTCCATGCATGACTGGTTTTTAGACACTGATGATGTGTGAGAAATGAGCCTTTTATTGTATTGTTAAATTGTAACGTACAAGGGACTCTGCCTTATGTAAACCTCAGTGGGAAAAATAATGAAGCTATTGACAATTTTAGGACAATTTTATGCTTTTTGAGTCACAGCTAGACTCTTTCTTTGGTGATTAACATTGACTTGTCTAAGGAGTGAGCATAAATATTTTATTCTGAACTTTAGCTTCAATTTCAAGATCCCTGACAATCTTCTGGGGATATTTTGATCACTTAAGTGAAAAACAAGATAAATACTGAAAAGGCAGACTGCATATGGAATGCGTAAACCAAAAAGAGGAGTGAACTTCACTTTATCTTCTAGATACGATTTAACATCCAAAGTAATTCCTTTCTGATTTTAGACACTTTTTCAATATGCCTAATATTCCATCAAATAACCCAATACCTCACAGGAGATTTTAAAAGTGAGAAAGTTAGCTATTGATTATTATGCTGCTGTAATCCATTGAGACAAAACATTGATGAGACAACATAAGACCTAGAGGGTATCTAGGTTTCTGAAAGAAGAGGCAAGCATGGTAAAACAATATAATTTCAACTGATCATTTAAAGCCATACTGTGCAGCCGTTTTATTGGGACGAAAATGTAAAAAGGCTTCCAGGAAAGGCTCAGAAAGAGAAACGTCTCTTGCAGCGTCCAGAGGGAGAAATAAGACAATGAGATTAATCAAAAATGTGTTCATATAAATGATACCACAAAAAAGATTCTTTGGCTAACAATCCCCAGTTGGAACACTGTTATTCAAATAGCTGGAAGTATTCAGACACATTGTTTCAGAAAAGAAATCCTTCATGTTCAATGGTCTGTTCATTGTCCTCCTTGGGTACAGCTTTCTCTCTATATATATGAAAATGAAAATCTCACATGTGCTTTAGAACGTATTTTCAAATTCCTAAACTAGGTGTCTCTGACATTATAGAGTGTTTCTGTGCAGAGTCACATGCTTCTCTATATAGGGGTGGAGAGAATCAAATCATGCTATAGGGAACATTGAGTTGTACAGTTAGGTCCCTCCAAATCTTTAAATCCAGGAGTTCATTGACATGGGCTCAACACCCTAGACTGAAGGTATCCTGTCAAAGATTCACCCCTGTGTAGAAATGACATGGATTTTGGACCAGACATCATCAGAGAGCAGGAGACCTGGCAGAACCCCTACGGCTTCTCTTTTTCCCATAGTAGCATGATTTCTCTTGGGAAGCAAGACGTCCCAGCTGGCAACTAGCTCTGAGTCTGCATATGGGGAGAGATGTAGCCACAGAAAGAGAACTACAGATCTGTCAACTCAGATGAAATCAGATGCAACTTTCCAAACAGGAATCAGTCCAGACTCAAGTGGGAGGTGATTCACAGTAACTACTCCCTACTTTCTTCTCGCTCTTTGACTTTATCAGCCCCTCAAGACACATGGAAAGATTTCCAAAGTGTTTAGCAGCAGAAGGCAGCACAGCCTTTTTCCTACCAGAGTATGGCACTGGTGGCAAGCCTCTTAGCAGAGATTAGTATGTGATGCAGTATTAACAAGACACCAACAACTGCTCAACTGTGGATTATTAGGTATAGTCCATAAAATACGCAAGATACTTAAAAACAGACATAAGAACAATGACACTTGATCAGATCAAAGATCCATCTAGCCCAGTATCCTGTCTTCTGACAGTGGACATTGCCAGGTGCTTCAGCTGGAATGAATAAAGTACATAATCACCACATGATCCATCCTCTATCACTCATTCCCAGCTTCTGGCAAGCAGAGTCTAAGGGCACCATGTCTGCCCATCCAGCCTAATAGCCTTTAATGGACCTATCCTACATAAATATATTTAGTTCTTTTTTAAATGCTGTTGTAGACAAATGAGGTTGCTCCTGTAATATAGCTCTTCTAAATATAAAATATATTTCTTCAGAAAAAATTACCGTGGAATGAAATACCGAATAATTAAAACATATTTCAAATACCCCTACATACACACATCTAAAAATCATGGGGAAAAGATTAGACAAATATTTGAAATTACTTGTTTTCTTTATGCAACACTTTTTTCATTCCACATCTTATTGTCTGAAATCAAGTGTTTTGTTTCATGTACACACACACACACAAAATCTATAAATAAATAAACTTAACCCTTTCACAATGTCTGAAATATCTGCATCGAAGTTTTTGGGGAAAGGAAGGCCTAACATCCCAAGGGTTAAAAAGAGCTTCGGGCCCAGCTAGCTCTGATCCTGCTTTACTTGCAACCAGTGCCAGGCCTGGAGGGAGGAGAAAAGGAAGAAACCTAGCTCACTTGGGAGATGTCTTGCAGGGAGAAAGGAGGAGATTCAGTAGAGGTACCAGAGTCTGCCTGCTCAGCAGCCACAGAAGCATGTAAGTCCCCATGCTACTCCTCTGGGAAAAGGGGGAAACCCCACTTAAGGGGGAATCTGGACTATTAGGGCCAGGCCCATACTTAAGAGCTATGTCTACACTTGCCTCCTTCTTTAAAGAGGGCATGGTAATCAGGGTGATAGGAGATTACTAATGAAGTGCTACGATGTATATGCAGAACTTTGTTAGGCAAATTCTCCCCCATGGCAACTTCGACGTGTCAAACTTCAAAGTTCCGACATGTGCAGCCACGGGGCACTTTGAAGTGCCCGCACTACTTCGAAGTGCCTTTACTCCCCACGGCGTGCCAGCACTTCGAAGTCTGACCATTCGAATTCGCCATGGAGGAGAATTTGCCTAATGAAGTGCAGCATAGGCATTGCAGCACTGCATTAGTGATCTCCCATCCCCCTGATTACCGTGTCCTCTTCAAAGAAGGGGGCAAGTGTGGACACAGCCAAGGAGTAGCAAGGGAATAGATCATGGTCCAGGACCAGGACCTCAGGAGGAAGGGGCCAGATCCTCCCTATTTTTGCCTGCCTGCTTGGTGGTCTACTCATAAGGCTACCTAGCCACCCAGGATCCGCCACAGTTTTCTAGAACTATTCGCTTGGTACAAGTAGTAGGATGTTTCACTGAAAAGCAGCATCTATAACATCAGTTCTACCATTGGAGCCATGTTGTTGTGGAGTAGCTGCTGTAAACAGCAATGGAAATTTCAGTCATTATGGCATTCCTTTTCATCTGCTCAAACAAGTGGCAGAAAGTACAAGGTGCTCAAGGTAAAGGTAGGTGCAGAAAGTACAAGGTGCTCAACTCTGACTGAAGTCACTGAGAAAATGCCTCCAGTTCACTGAGGCTGTGTCTACACTGTGAGATAAAATTGAATTTAAAGGCACTAGCTCAATATTAAAGCATCACTGTCTTCACTGTAAATACCACTAGCTCAATTTATTGAGCCCTAATACTGATAACAAAATGTCGATATTACGGGATGAATATAGCATCAATTTTGAATTTAAAATTTCGAATAAAGGCTAGTGTGGAAGCACCATGTCTTTAATTCAAATTTATTAGCCTCCAGAAGTGTCCCATATGTATGCCACAAAGCTATGCAGTGACTCTCTGTGTATGGCCAGTTCCTGCTACGCTGCTCTCCATCCAAGTGCACAGGAAGAAGGTCACGGAAAGCCTGTGAATTTTGGATTGAATTAGAATTAGAATTTGAATTCAGCCATGCCCAGGCCTTCAAGCATAAAGGCTCCCATAATGAAAAAATTCCTTTGCCCATTGCATCGCACCGCATCGGTAGCCATCACATCGCATCAGTAGCCATCTCCTGTAATCATGAGCACTCAGGGAAGTGATCTGCCTAGTACTTCTCAGGCTCCCAAGACAGCCCCAGTGTGGACCCACCAGAAGGGTCTGGATCTTCTTGTGATTTGAGAAGACCAATCAGTGGCGAAAAGACTTCATGAGGCCAAGAGAAATGTGGCAATTGTGAGATTTGCTATTCAAAACCATCATCATCATCTTCGTCATCATCATGATATTGAACCATCACTGAGCTTTGTAATTGAAGGAAAAATTGTGTGACAGCCAGTGTGGTTGCCGAAATGATGAGTGCTATAAGTTGAAGCGTTTGGGGATCCATGCTTGAGCTGGCGGAAAAAACGTCACAGAAGATGGTGTGATCTCCAGTTCATTTTCCTGTGATTACTGACTGCTCTGAATTCTGGGACAGTGCTTTGCACTCCAGGATTCAAACATGAAACACCGACAAGCAAACAGGGCTAAGGCACTGTGGGATAGGTATCCACAGTAAGCTGCTCATGCTGTTGAACTTGCATAGGGCAATGGGGATGCAGAAACTGAACATGAAAAAATAGTGGGTCAAATTTCACAAAGTTTTATGAACTCTGAAATTCAAATTCATAAGAACAAGGTTAAAATTTGAATTTATTAAAAATTGAACTTATCTCATAGTGTAGACACAGCCTAACTGTGCAGGATCAGGCCAAATGGAAGCAGCTGGTATACACATGAGATATAGAACACCCCAATACATTTTTAAAATACATGTATTCTTAATTATTCAGCAGATAGGTGGAAACTATCTTTATGCATATGCAAAAATTTTAGCTCTGAAGAATCTGATCTCTTCATGCCTGCAGCCTCTGTCAGAAAGGCTTGCTAACTATATCCCATGGGAAAAGTCACATGGTTTGACAGCCTCAAGCACTGACAACTGGGAATGCCTTCAATCACAATTGCTATACAGTCCAGTGCTGGAGCACTGTCTTCTCCCTCCCTTTGGAAATATTCACGTCTTGCAGAGACATATGAAATGTACTGACGGATTAGGTCTGAACCTTAAATGGTATCGAGAGCCTGTTAGCAATGCAAAGTGAGTGCTAATGCATACATCAAAGGCACCTGTATTTGCCCTATTGCATGAGACAAGCTTAATAATAGAGCAGGTTCAAAGCTATTCAACAATTAAGAGCCAATACCTGTGGATCATAATTACCTTTTCTGAGCAGTATTCACTGCATTTATTTATTTTGAAATGTAAAATGCAATTTCCTCTCTGGTTTACTACATTGGTGTCTGGGGTAAATTACAAATTACATCAAGGTAACAGTGGCTTTTTTCAGTCGATACACTGTCAAACAAAAATGTAAGACTATTTGGGGTACTGTTATTTAGCTGTGAACTTCTGTTTACTTTTACCAGACCTGAAGAGCTGTGTGATGCTTGAAAGTCTGAGTTGCTTTTCACATCAACAGAAATTGGTCCAATAAAAATATTACCTAACCCATATTGTCTCTAAAATGATGCCATGTGTTTTGCCCAGAGACACAAAACTATTTTAGGGCTGAGATGCAAGGCACCCCTGTATCCATACACTAGACACCACTGCAATAATATATGCAGAATATGCTTTGTAAAGAATAATGTGAATGCTAACAACACTGGTTATTAATCTCACCATTAAATGTGTGTTAACATTATAAATGAAATTATCAGTTCCCTCTATAAGCTGTTATTAGGAGACATTTAAGACCAGACAGCCTCACTCAGGTGAAGTTCTGTCCTAGTCAAAACCTTGTGTTTATCACAATGTACTTATTAGCCATTGATCTAAATCAGCCAAGGTTATACTGCACCTGACCTCGAGAGGCAAAATTAATATCACGCCTATGCCCCAAAAAGATACTGGAGACTGAATCCACAGGAAGCATTCCTAATGAGTAAGACAAAGACATCCCATTGGGGATATAAGGAACAGAGTGAGAGTCCATCTTTAGCCTTTAACTTAGGAGACAAAAGAACAGAGGGATTTGATTTTTGTGATGGGTCTTAAACCATCTCTACTTTCTACTATTTACTCGGTATCAATTAATCCTTATTCATTTGTTAGTGAGCTTTGGCTTTCATTATAAATCATCAGTGCAATGTAAGTTCAGGAAAGCGTGTACTTATAAAAAGATAGTAAGTTGGAGTGTTTTGCTGTCCTGTAAAGGTAGAAAAGGTAGAAAAGTACTTTCTCTTACAGACTCCAGTGAGAGGAACTGCTCCCCAAAGTAAGATGATTTTGGGATGAATTTGGGACTGGAAAGTCCTAATGTTAGCCTGCAAGGGGCAAGTAGCTTAGGCAAAGCCAGCCTGAAGCTTGTGGGCTGTCAAGGTGGGATGGACCTAAGCTGCACAGCCACAAGATACCCAGAGTTACAAGGCAGACAGTGATTGAACCCCTTACTGGTCAATAGCTGTGTCTACATGTGCACGCTACTTCGAAGTAGCGGGACTAACTTCAAAATAGCGCCCGTCGCGGCTACACGCGTCGGGCGCTATTTCGAAGTTAACTTCGACGTTAGGCAGCGAGACGTCGAAGTCGCTAACCTTATGAGGGGATCGGAATAGCGCCCTACTTCGACGTTCAACGTCGAAGTAGGGACCGTGTAGACGATCTGCGTCCCGCAACATCGAAATTGCTGGGTCCTCCATGGCGGCCATCAGCTGGGGGGTTGAGAGATGCTCTCTCTCCAGCCCCTGCGGGGCTCTATGGTCACCGTGGGCAGCAGCCCTTAGCCCAGGGCTTCTGGCTGCTGCTGCGGCAGCTGGGGATCCATGCTGCAGGCACAGGGTCTGCAACCAGTTGTCGGCTCTGTGGATCTTGTGTTGTTTAGTGCAACTGTGTCTGGGAGGGGCCCTTTAAGGGAGCGGCTTGCTGTTGAGTCCGCCCTGTGACCCTGTCTGCAGCTGTGCCTGGCACCCTTATTTCGATGTGTGCTACTTTGGCGTGTAGACGTACCCTCGCAGCGCCTATTTCGATGTGGTGCCGCGCAACGTCGAAGTTGAACGTCGACGTTGCCAGCCCTGGAGGACGTGTAGACGTTATTCATCGAAATAGCCTATTTCGATGTTGCTACATCGAAATAAGCTATTTCGATGTTGGCTTCACGTGTAGACATAGCCAATGTGAGTCACAAAACATCACACTGCCTAAGCCCCAGATTTAGGCAGCTGTATGCTCTCTAATACTGGTCAGCTGGTGCCTAATTCTCCAGGTGCATAAAATTACAATGTAAAAGTTTTGTCGATGCCTAGAGCTCTGCTGTTGGCTATGCCAACAGCTGGCTCACTTTAACCATCCAGATGCCTGGGTCCGACCCAAGCCCCAGAGAAATCCATGAACCACAGGAAGATCTGCTTGGAGGCTGCCCACTGAACCACACCCCAGCAGGGTTGTGGCTTCTTTTATATCACCTCTCCTCAACAAACAAAATTAACAATTGCACACCTCTGTCCCTCACCCCCCATAAGTTCCTCCACTCAAAGTTCCTGGCTCTTAGAGGCTTTTGACATGGGACTTCCTCGCAGTCTCCTTGTATCCATGTTTGTTTCTGGGAAAAGTAACTCCCATCCATAGTCACAGCCTCTGGCAGATATTGAGGCTCCTCTTCTCCATTTTATGAGGCTCTGACAATTTAGCTACAGGTCTTGTCCCAGGTACAACAGGCAGACCTAATCAGCCTCTGACAACAGTTCAATGGTATCACTTAAACAATTGGTTCTCAACTAGTGGCTTGCAGGTTGCATGTGGGCCCATTAGCAGTGTGCTAAAGGGCTTTGGGGTTTAGGACTGGGGCTGTGGCAAAGTTAAGGTCTGGGCTGCAACTGCACTCAACACCACAGGGTCCAGAGTTGCGGCTGCTCCTGGCCCATCATGGCAGAAGCCAGGGTCTGGGCTGTCCCCCAAACCCACCGTCAGGACTCCACTCCTGGCCTCCTGGTCTATGGGCTGGGCATAGCAGTGTGTGTGTATGGTGGGGGGAGTGGAAGGTGGCAAGGGCAGTGTGGTTCTCAACCTATGACCCAGATAATATATTGTGAGGCATATATGTGGCCCACAGTGATTAACAGCTGGAGCACCTCTGTCTCAGACCTTCAGAAGGGGGTATGCATTCATTCCCTCCACCCCCACCTTACTGGCGGAAAGATTTGAAGAGGGCTCTCCTACCACTCAGGGAAGTGAGCTAGCCACTGTCCTATGAGATACTCTGATATGGGGGTCCATGCTCCCCTTTAAATAAATACTTAAAGGGGCATTTGACTAGAGAAAGAAAATTAGAATGACTGGTGGTCAGGGTGGTGATACGGGAAACCTTAGTTCCAGTTACTAGCCTAATGTAGTCTTTGTGGATCCTTCCTAGTATAGTTCAGTGACTTTCTAGAAGGTAAGTGCTGTGATACTAAGTGATGCAACAGGTCGGTCCCTTTGCCTTTGTTTTGTTTTGGTTTGGTTTGGGTTGGTTTGGTTTTGGTGTGGCGGGGTTGAAATTCACTTCACTTGTAGAAATCCAGAGGTTTGGGCTTTTGACCGATAGTGGAGAGGTAAAATCCACCCTGGGATCTTAGAACATTGCTGAAACCAGCACTCATTTGGCTACTCTTGCAGCTTATTGGGTCGGACTGCTGCCACAGCACTCTACAGCACTTTTACAATTTCCTGGCATTGCCACAAACCTACTCCCACAATTGCCTTTTAGGCTCGCCTATGTGGGGCTGGCAGAGACACCTGGGTCGCACAAAAGGAGGTGTGGAAGCAATCTATTGATGGCCCTCCTTGGCAACCACGACCTGGGGCTTCAGTTGTACAGAAAGCTTTGTGTTGACCTTCATAGGAAGGTCAATTTCATCCCTAGCATTTCACTCTTCCTCTTGGATTGTCACTACTATGAGTGGCCTTGTGATTTCATAACATTATTGCTTGTTCTAATCATCTGTTTTGTAAAATAAATAGCACTTTTAGTTCCTTCAAACACACCTTTTATGATATACATTTTTACTCAACTAAACTGAACCACGGAGCTTCTGCGAGAGTGCAGTGTGCATTTAGCAGTGCTTTCCTAGGCTACAATTGAACCCTTCCATATTTACACTGCTTCACATCCAAAACTTGTCTTATACATTGTCTTTTCAGTAATTTGTGGCTGTGCGCCATCACTTCAAAAGTGACACCATTATAGTGCATCTGATGCAGATGCTAGGATGACTGGGATTTCAAATATATTGCCATATTACAGTGTGTGACAGGGGAGGAGGCAGGAAGGTTTAGGGAAAAAAAACTGGCCTAATTAGGAGAAGTGAACTAGATTTAATGATGAACAATATATTGGCAGTTAATAGAGCTCATACACGGTAGCCAGGAGCTAGAAAATTTATCATTAAAAAGAATCCCTATTACATGCAATATTCCTTTTCTCTTGGTATGGTTAGCAACTGTACCTTATAATTCCCATTTTATCAGCTTGATTCACCAGCTGTATTTTATAGTCACAATGCAACTCATAGATATAGTAAATATTTAAATATGCAGAATTGAAGTTCTTTGTCTGCCTTTGTGAACACCTCTAATTTTGATCTTTGATTCTAGTTAGCCTCAAGCTCAATTGAGCTTTAGCCTCCAGTAAGTTTTATATCTACCTGAAAATCTTTTTAAAGTACTTTTGGTTAATACAGTCAGTAAAGCTCACGGCGAGAAAGACTCAAGTGGACACATATATAAATGTACCAAAACTATTTCAGTGTGCAGTGTTTGCTCAAGAGAGCAAATTCTGCCCCCGTAAACATGCAAGGATTGTCTTCAAAGGCAGTGGGAATCACACATATGATTCCCAAGGCCAGGCTTTAGCCACAACTATTTTATTCTTATAAAAAGAACTTGCAGGAGTCCATTCCTAACAAGTTGGATGCTATAAAACTGTACAAACCACTCTGCCAATGTGCCTCAGTCACATCCTGGAAGTAAGTCTGTCACAACCTTCCATATCCAGATGTGAGGCTTGCTTTTGGCAGCCAAGACTTGGGGTTATAATTTCAATTCATTGCAGCAAACTAAGGGTGCTGTGTGAAGTTGTTTCGGTGATTCATCAAATGCACTCTTGCCAATGAGTCAGTACTGATCTAAAGCCTGAGCAGGGTGTTTTGGCCAAATTCCAGTCCTCATCGTATACGTAAATTCTGCATGCAGTTCATCCTTCACTTTTCTATCATGCAGTGTTGTTTGCTGAATTTAACAGCTGCCTTGTTCCATTGCAGTGAGTTTTGAAAGAATTCTTGGGTTTTGTGTACAGTTCATGAGGTATAGTATCATGGCTGGGATATTTCAGCCAGGGTTCTGGTCTGGGATAAGTGATCAGGTGTCACAGCTAAAGGCAAGGTGGAACAGATTGTCTCACTTACAGAATTAATAAAATGAAGTAGGCAATTAACAGCTCATCAGTCAAAGGACAGATAATGGGTTACCAATTGTTCTAATGAGACATAAAATGAGTAATTTTATCCTTTAAATCTGCCAGTTGTGTTGACTTGTGACAAGCTGGGTGTGAGTGTTGTGATGGTGGGAGTAGGACAGGGGCTTAAGCTTTTACTCCTTTACACTTTCGATTTAAGAGAAATGAAGGTCTACTTCAGAACTACCATCAGCTTAGTTCTTCCATTTATCTCATTCCATGAGTGCTCGGAAAAAATATGAAGAGCAGTTTTCTCTAAGGAAAAAAGGCTGAAACTCATTCCTGCTCATGAAGAAAGTAGCTTGCCCTCCTCTTTGGACAATAGAAGCAAAGTAAAGCTATTGATTGGGTCCCTGTCAATAGAGTGACAATTGGAGAGTGCTATAAAACTGATCGAAAGATGAACAGATTCTCAGAAAATATTCCATGTCAGTTATTTTTCCCTTCTGTGATCATATGACTGACTGCATGGACGCTACCTGGTCTCCATCAAGAAATGGGTCAACTCCAGTTCAGCATTCTCCTCCCCTCATCACAACTCCAGAGGCACATAAAGGGAACTGAAGGCTGCAAAGCAATCATATTCAATAGGCAGAAGGCCAGGAATGCCTTTAAAGTACTTAGGCCAGAAGAAAGGGTTGAAAAGAATGCTGCATTTGCAGGGAGAGAGTCAGCTGTGGGAATGATGACATCAGGAAATGTTGAGACCACATTATTGGAGAAAGAACACGTCAACAGTGAGAGCAACCTATCTTATTTAGCTGATGATTTTAAGGAGTGACATGGAAGAGACACAGCTAACAAGTTAAGCTTTGATTCTTAAACTGAGCAGATCAGATGTTGCCTGGCCCTTGCATTGCTGTGCAGAGTAGAGGTACACAAGAGCAGAGCAGCAGCGTGTGTGACCTGAGACATATAGGGGCTGTTGCCTCTTTACTCCCCTGGAGTTGCATGATATTTCGAAGTGGGCAGGAGGGAGGCAAAGTGGGCAAAGTAGAGTGAGGCAGGGCCATGGCTTTTCTCCTTATGCTTCACCTATGGAGCAGGATAAGTCCTATTAGTGAAGGAGGTCCTGGATGTGTCCATGAGCTGTGAGAGCAAAGTGACTCCATATTATCTGTAATGTGTGGGCAAGATCCCATAGCCATTGAAGCCAGTAGAAAGACTTGAATGGGTTTTGGATCAGGCCCTATATGTAAAAGGGAAAATTAAGCCCTAAGTTGTTACAAAGAAAAAAGCAATTCATCTACATAGAAGTGCATTACCATGTTGACAAATGCCTTACATTCTTCTGAAAATTACTTTAGACTCAATCTAATCCACTTCACTTATGAAAACCTGCAGTCAGATAAATTGCAAGATTTTAAAGAAAAGGCTTTTTTTTTGTGTTCCTGAATATTGCTATTGATCCTTTTTCATTCACAATTTTCAAATCCTTTTTGTCAAGAGAATTGCTTTCAACAGACCAAATTTCTGATATTTCTTTTATTCTGCAGAGATTTGTCAGATCAATTCTTCATAAGAGTGGTATTTCGTCCTCACTGATTTCCACCTTTCTATATTAAACTAGTGAATGCCTAAAAAGAAACATTCTGAAAGCCATGTTTTGTTGATGGTCCAGGTTTGGAAGATCAGGGGGATGTAATGGAGACTCCTAGTCTTAATATATCAAAGTAAAGAATCTCATCAGTGCTTTTTGTGACTGGTATGATGGTGCTAATAGGCAGAATATGTAATTACTTTGCCAATCGTTACATAGTTTCCTTCCTTGTTAATATATGGGGCATGGGGGGGGAGGAAAAATAGTGTTGTGCCAATGCAAATATAATAGATATTAGCCCACAATTACCTCAGTGTTATATGAGATACCAAGAGTAAACTTATTACTACAGCTGGCTGAAAAATTTCAGTCAAAACTTTACTGTGAGACAGAGGGTCTTCAACGAATCAAACAATTTCATAAAATGTGTCTGCTGTCAACTGGTATTTTCAAGATTTCATCAGAAAAATGAAAGCCTCCAAAATGAAAAATCTTGTCAAAATTAAATTATTTTCAGTCTTTACAGTTTTGTCCATAAAGCTTTGGGTTGTATCTATTTTTGGCTTTTTTAATTTTCTGTTGAACATGTTGATATTCCAGTTTTATCACAAGTTAAAATTTTCCACAACGGTCCAGCTAATTAAACTCCACCATGGCCGGTCCCAAGCCCAGATGGGAAAGGAGGAGGCCTGGGTGTAGGACTACCCCGTAAAACAATCCCTGCTACAGAAACATTGATGGCAGTTCAACAGATTCCACTCCTTGGAGAAACAGGGCCCTCATCTCAAGGGAGTATTACATGCTGTAGTGAAAGCCAAAAGGAAGGACAGCCCCAACCACCCTTTTATCCCTGGCATAGAGACCTGAAAGCAGACACTAAAAAGATGGAATACACCTGGTCAGAACGCCAGGACAGAGGACACTGGTTAATGGACATCAATGGCCTATGTTCACAGATGTAGGAGTGGAAGAGGCTTGCTGCTGCTGCTGCCAGCTAATTATGTTTCTTTTCTTTAACATTGACTGTCATGGACAAATGAAAACCCAAATTTACTGTTGTTGTATTTTGTCATATAATTTTAGGATTCAACAGCTGCAACCAGCTTTACTTGTGTCCTTTGCTCACGGGCCAAAGGAAACATGCTTAGTCACAGCTCTTAGGCACGCACTGTCCTTTAGCGATCTCCTTAAACATGCAGTGCTCACTGGCTCTGGGAGATGTACTTTGGGATGATCACCATGATGTCTTTGAGAAGATGAAGATGTAAAGCTTTTATCAAACGCAAGCATAACAACAGATGAAGGACTGAACTGCTAGACAAAACATGCAAATACTTGATGCGTATCACATAAATTGAGTGGCATTATGTACATTTTTACTGTATTTCACAACTGTTGGCCTTTGGTCTACTGCATAGAATGAGTTATAGAAAAAAACTTCTGCTCTGAATCATTTATTCTGCACAAAAGTTTCCTAAACAGCCATTTGCTACTTCAAAGGGATTCACCAAGATGCTAGTGTCCTTACATGAGTAAAGTGAATTGCCATCAGTGATAACTTACAAAGCCAGTAGATGCAACATCTATTGTTGTTGTGTTTCAAACGTACAGGACGCCATTCAGGGGAACTGAAGTCGTATTGACTATTTATTCAGCAGCAGCTAGCTGTCTTATGGAAGTAAAAAGTTTTAATACATTTACATATTGCAATCAATTTATGATCACAAACTTTATCAGACTGTTTATGTTCATCACATTTTTATTTGTAAAGTATTAAGAAACCTGGGAGATGAAACTATTAAAAACTGCACATTTGAGGGGTTCAAAATCTGAGGTTTGATCCAAGTTGAGATATGGGCATTTCCAATAGCAAGAGAGTACTGGCTCCAGCTGTAGCCAAATGTGGCCCTTACCCTGGCACCACAGGCATCAGTACCAGTCCCTCCCAGGCTGCCAATGTGGCCCCAGTCAGGCTGCCGATGTGTCCCCAGACCTGGGGACACAGGCCCTGCTAGGCTCCCCTGTAGGGGCCACCCGCCCCCCTGTTGCTGGGCTACTACCCAGCAGGGCTCCCAGCCAGTAGCCCTCAGCCTAACAGCCTCCCCACCCAAGGCTCTATGGTCCATTAACATTACGGTCCTGCCTGTTTTGGGAGGTGCAACCTGTAGCATGTTTCAAGGTGATTTTGTGGCACATTGTTGTTCACTTGACAGTAGAACAGTGTGCAGATCTACACCTTTAAATTTTTTACAGGTCCAGACTTTTCAGCCAAAACCAGGAAAAATAAATGACTTTGATACGGCAAATGATCCAACTCTCTTGCAATCCCACAGCAAACATTAAGAACAAACAAAAAAAAACAAACCAAAAGTCTTCTAAAACAGAAGCCTGCAGTGCACGTTTCTTTGGGGAATGAAGAAGAAAATCAACCACTGTAATAGATGTTACTCATGTAACTGAATGCACTACTGGAAGGCGGCAGACAGTACAGTGATGAGGGCAATATAAGGACCTATACAGAAAAGATAGGAGCTTTCTAAAGAGATTCAGAGCACTGAGGCATTTTGAGATGACATTTTAGATCTGCTTTACATGTTGTTCTTTATTGTACTTTGTTGCTAAGTACTGTGAACAAATAGTGGGGCTGACAGCCACCTCAGGCCCATAGACAAGGCAGGGGGAGGAAGGTTCCATGTTCCCAGGGGGCGGGGCTTGGCCAGAAGATGCAGGGCCGGGGCAGCCAACCCTCCCCAACACCCAGGGCATGGTGTGCCTCTCCCACCAGCCCTCAGAGCTGCATGGAGTGCACAGCATAGTGCTGTGGCAGCAGTTTAAAAGGCTCAGGGCTCTTGGACACTGCTGCTGTAACAATGGGATCTTCTGAATCACTGGTCCCTGAGGTAACTACTCCCTTTGCCCCACACCCCATTGGCAGACCTGTGGACAAATGTACTAAATATGGAAAGTGCTGGTGAGTTGACTAACCCATGCACTATGTTCTACCTAAGCCAAAGAAAAAATATACATTTACTGTATGCTGTACTTTATGAGTAAAGTTCTTTCAACAGGAGGTTTTCACAACTGTATACATTGCACATATTTTAATTAAACCTGGAAAGCAGTTGCTTGTGAACATAAATGTTTAGTGGATTCCTGAATTAACCGTTTGTTCAATTAAGTACAATAACTACATACAAGTGCACAATTGCATGTAAAATTTAGTGCTTGCAAGATGGCTTCCCTTTTTAAATAATTTGGTTCTATAGCAGGGCTGAGGAGAAAAATTCCTGGCTCCAGTCAAGGTGGTGGGACAGCTCTGGACACTCCTGGAAGAGGCGGGGTCTTGAATGGGAAGGGTGGGCTGAGGGCTAGCCTCCTCCTGCTAGGTCCTTTGAGCTGCTCAGACCATGCTTCAGGGGCTACCAAAGTAATTTTAGAAGGTCCAACACTGCGGAGCTATAGATGTTGCCGCAGCAGCAGGAGCTGCTGCTGGGAGCCCCTGGCCCTTTTAAATCAGCTGGGGCAGCTGCCTCCTTTGCCCCTCCCCCCGCACCTGTCAACAGCCATGTCCTACATTTTTGAAAATGTATAGGCATTAAGAGATCATGTACAATATCCCTGCAACAGCATAAACATCCTCACTGAAAACATTTGACAGCTAAGGAAGAACAGGCAAATGATTTGCCAAGGCTCCCAGCTGAGTCAGAGAGGGAACTGCATAGAACGGAGATACAGTGTTGAGGGACTACAAACATACTGCAAACTCTGCAACCCATCCCGACTCTTTCAAGTGTATCATATACAGCCTGAAGAGAATGAATGACAGTAGAGACCCATGTGGAACTTCACACTGGAATCCCCATGGCCAAATAAACGACGGTCCCATGCTACCTTCTCCCTTGGGGCCATTCAATTTTAGATAATCCTGCAAGGGTCTGTGGATTTGTCAATAGTATCTAAGACAGATCTAAGAGAATACACATGAAGGCTGAATCATTATCCATCACCAGCAGGAGCTGATCAACAAATAAAACCAGCGCAATCACTGTCTCACACCCAGGTCTATGCTAAAATAATGGAGGTGGGGTAACAGAGTGTCAGAAAGTCATGAGGAACATGGCTGTCACTGAAATGTCCTTGCTACTGGCTTCTCAGTAACCTTTCTGAAATACGTTTAATTCAAAACAATAACTGGATTTTTCAGTGTGAAGCAGGCAGGCTGGAACAATTTTATAGTGGGAGTGCTAAGACCCACTGAACCAAACTGTAGGCCACCTACAAAATGGAAATCACTTCAAATCAGGGTGTGCTGCAGCACCCCCTGCAACCCTAGTTTCAGCACCTAGAGATTATTTCTAGAGCAAGGTGTGAATAATTGCTTCCTTAAGGGAAGTCGTCATCAAGCTCTCCCTAGGGAAGGAATTAACAGTCAGTTCCAATAATGTCCTCAGCAATCCCTTGCGCTGCATGTAACTCATTATGGGTAAATCACAGCTCCACCAGCATCTTGGTAAGCTCAGCAGGCCACACCAGGTGGAATTCAAACTGAGAAATCTGTATTTGTCACAAGTTCAGCATTTCACCATCTCCTTACAAGAACATGGTCACTTTCCTGCAGATCTCAAGAAAGTTCCCAGTCATTGTAAGTGCCAGATAACCAACACACATAACATGGGTTTTGTCTTCCTTTCAATCATACAGAAACTGTAGACCTTCAGAACAAGACTAAAGCATTTAATAAAATTCAATAAGCCCCTATTTCTTCAGAGATATAACACAGCTATGACTTTTCAGTTCAGCATAATAGCCATTTAATGGTATTCTGATTGTCATTTTAATATAATTATTTTACCAAAGACTGTGTAGAGACAAGGCAGACAATTCCTGAATTACTCTGTCATTTGGTGTGCAGCTTAGATTTCTACTGTCTGTTTTACTGTGTCTGAAATTATCCATGTACACATGCAAAACAACCCTACCTCTGACACTACATTTCTCATCTGCTCCTGCTAGAATGAAAACCACTTTTGGAATCAAAGAAGTGCATATAGAGGGTCTAATTAAATCCCTATCCCACTTCCTTTGAAACCATCAAACTCCAACTGTTAACTTGCATTCATTCATCCACAGTGGTGGTTTGGTAATTTTAGAATTGGGTGTAGTTAAGCCATTAGGCAGGATAGCATTCTGGGATTGTGCCACACCTTAGGCTGTGAGGTTGGAAACTGAAGGTCAAGTACCAGAGTCACTCCAAACGATGTGGTAAATGTCTGAGAAACATTGAAGTGTCTTACTGAGATTTAAGCAGATGTATTACTGAGGGGGAGAGAATAAAGACGGTCTTGTGGATTAAAATAGTTTACCCACAGTAAAATAGCTTGAAATTAAAGTGACGTAAGCAAATATGCAGGGACATTGTTCAAGGTTATTAATAATTAATTTGTTTTCTCTTCTTTTCAAGTTCCCTGGTATATGACTTCTTCATACTCCTCACCGAAGGGATAGAGTTGCTGGGTCTCAGGGCACAGGGCGTGGGAGGATGCTCAGTGCTCCCAGAAGGGGCAGGGCCTCAGGCAGAAGGGACAGGATTGGGGCAGACAGCCTTCAGTGCTGCTCAGACTGCACCATGCCTTCCCCTAGCCCTCAGCACTGCCTGGAATACACCACAAAGCAATTCAGCAGCAATTTAAAGCACCTGAGGCTCTGGCCTCCATGCCCCAGGGCAACTTGCGTCTTTCCCCCCATCACACCCCATGCCCCCAGCCAGTAGGCCTGCATCCCTCCCAAGCTTCTCTTATTCCATCACCTTCCAATTCCTGCTCCTCCACTGCCTTCTCTCCGTTATCTTCTACTCCACCCTGGGAGACTTTTTGGTCTAAGATCCATTCTGCCCATGTATGGCTCTAAACATTTCTTCTGAGCATAAGAGAGAGAAAATCCAAAACAGTAATTTAGAATTTTTTAACTTAGAAAAGAAGCAGAGAATTTCATGTTCTCTGCTGCAATTGTAGCACTATTGGGAGTTCCTCTGAGCAATGGAGAATCACTATGGTGAGTTTCATTCACTGCATTTCCTGCTACAATAAAAAAAACCTTGTTCTGCGGCCGCATCATTTTTTAAAATAAGGCTACAGGTAGTTACAAAACAGCTGTTAATGTTTTAGGGGTTCCCTTTCCAGAGGATTCACAACCCCACAAACTAGCTTAAGATCCAGAATGTGTCTATACTCTATTTTATAAGAGCAGGCAATGGTGCCAGAAGTGGAGAAAGCGTCACTGACCAGTTTTTTACAGTCCAGTTTGAGCCTCCATTGTCCAGCACCCTTGGGATATGACCAGTGCAGACCAAGCAAATTTGCTGGAACACAGGAGGTCAAGATCATCTAGCACATTACCAACACTTCCACTGCATACTGGGCTCTTCAAAGACATTTGGGGTAAATTGCAGCTAAGTAACAGCACAGAACACTGACAGCCAGGACTGGTGGCTGTAAACAAACTTATGGGACCATGGGAAACTTGGCCACATCCACAAGAAGTGGCTGTCCAGCTAACTAAATCACACCGGATTATGGATGTTGCTGGATGATGGAGTTCTGGATTAGAGAGATTCAAACTGTACTGGAAGCATTGGCCCTGAGCCCACTGTGCGGAGGCAGTTTTTTCTCTCATGAATCCAAGCAGGTCTTGTGCATTCCACACTAGTAGCAGCTGCCTCAATGGTGAAAAAAATATGCCCTCTGCAAAACAAACAATTACGTAAAATTGTGAGCTATTTTTTATCAGATCAAAATAAAGGAAATGCCGGTAAACTGCATATACCAGTAACTTACGCCTCATGTAAAGGCTAGTGTCCAATCACATATTTTGTGCGCTCTTTGAGTTGCATATTATGCATCGAATAAACTGTCCAATCATGCAGCTATTCTGTAAATCAAACAAAGCAGAACAGGGAATGCTACATTTTATTCTTTAAATTTTATTTTGGCAATGAAAAGTTGGTTGTTGGTTAAAGAGTTAACATGTTCTTCAGAATAATAATGGAACTGGGAGTCAGAAGGTTTCGTTCCAGTCCATGTTTGCTATGTGGCCTTGTATTGGTCACTTAACTTTTAGTGCTTCAGTTTTCCCTTCTGAAAAATGCAGATAACAATTTGTTAAGAACCTGATGGGAATGTTGTGCGTATTCTTTTAATATATATAGATGCTTTGAAATGTGAAGTGCATGAATAGACTTGAGTGGAAATGCTGCCGTAACCCAGGAAACTCTCTCATGAATTTTAATAGCAAAACATCCTATTTATTACTTTGAAAAACATTTTACACGTGCAGGATGGGATTTTCAAACATGCTTAGTGTTGCTTCTGTTCTGTTTCCATTAAAATTAGGGGCTGATTTCAGTAACAGCCAGTTGGCCAATGGTGTGCTCTTCCGAAAATTCTATCTGAAGAGGAATCTAATGGGAACCCATGCTTGTGGGAATTGGAGGGTGATGGAATAAGAGAAGCTTGGGAGAGATGCAGGCCCACTGACAGGGGTGTGGGGGTGGGAGGCGGATGTTGCCCTTGGGCATGGAGGCCAGAGCCTCAGGCCCTTTACTGTTGTATAATAATAGGAATCCAAAATGGTGGCTCACCGTGCCATGAAGCCTCCCCCTGAAGTAAATGGGCCTCCAATACAATTTCAGAGGATTTTATAAGGAGATTCCAATGTAGGATTGGGCCAACGTGATTTGGTTTTTCTTAAATGTATTTTACATTAGAGGAGAGTCTTTAATAACTGCATCACAAGACATACCGTACACCTTACGCTGCTTTGCACCACCCTAGTGATAACAAAGATCCATATTTTGTCAATTTCTCAAACCAACAATATTATTAACATCTTAAAAACAAATAAGCCAGCTTCAGCCTAAGCAGGTTAATGATGAAAAATAATTAGTTATGAGATTAGTTTGTCCAGATGAGAAGCACAAAGACTAAATGCAGGTCTAGGCATTTTACATTAGGCAACACCTGACTTACCTAGAGAGAGAAAAGCAATGCAATATGTTAGGAGGGCTGTTCCTTTAATTAGCATCCTGAGCACTACTGAGATATTCTAGGTTTGTGATCTTATTTTTGGTTGAAATACACAACGAACACCCTCAACTCCCACTGATGACAGTGGGAACTGAAGGTGATCAGCACCTCAAAAGAGTGCCCAGGACGCTAAGCCCTGGCTTTTCATGTCAATTGTATGCGAAATTATTGTAAACTATCAAGGCATAAACCCTTGTGAGCTGTGATTTTGAATTAGAAAGAGAGAGGGAGAAAAGAGAGAGAGATAATCAAATATTTTCCAAGGGTTTACTCAAAAAACAATGCAGAGAACAAAGGAGTGGCTCTGCTCTGTTACCCCATTTTTACAGTTGTGTAATTCCACTAACTTTACCCTGGGTTAAATTACATCAGAGGCAATACATTCAATATGTGGCTGTGGGTATTCAAACTACAGATATCTTTTCCCTTACAGGATAATTCTTTTTCTTATTTACATTACATAAAAATCTCACTCTCTTGTTTGATACAATCAATATGAAAGAAAACCTTTCAAACCAAAGCAATTTCTCAGCCTGGAAGCTGTCATTAGTGAGTTAAAATTCTAACCTTCTGTCCTAGTATTCTACAAACAGGGTCTTATTTTTGCTTCAAATAGCAACAATTCTGGAGAATTAGTATATGCTCTGTGGCTAGAACAAAAATAAATACATATATCCTTCTAGGGAGGGATATATATCTTAATTTTCAAACAGTGGAGTGGATGCTTAAATCAGTCTGTCATTTGTCGATAATGCTATGGTTTGGGAAAAGAAAATCATGTATGTATGCATGTTTATTCTATCAATAAGACCATAAATGATATACAGGTAACCAGACATGATGACCCCTGGAGTCCACAATAGTTTATGAACAAACATCTAGCCTATGTCGTGTAATCCATCTGTACAAATGTAAAGTGTGACTCATATGGCTTCCTATATCTTTGTATACTTCCCATTGTGTCCTTTGCTTCAAAATACAGATTGAAAGAACAATGATGCTGGATTTTAAACGTCTGGAGTAAATATTGCATGCATGGCATCTGTTTCCCCTGGGAATTTGACACACACATTTACTTAACTGTTAGGGGTGTCTATTCCTCAGCACCTTAGATTCTACACACTGAAAGCAAGAACATGTCCCAACTTTTAGAGAAAACAAAAAGTATACATCTCCCCAGAATATTATCAATTTAAGCGATTAGCTTTCAGAGAGTTAAAAAGCAGCTCAAATGATAGAATTGTTAAGAGGGCAAACATTCTTAGGCAAACAGATTTTGTGATGTGTCCTCCATACGTAGAGTGTGCTGTTCAGAAAGCATCGAGATCCACAATGGGGAAAAAAAGAAGACTTACATTTTTGTAAAACAGCATAAGAAAGAAAGAACATAAACAAATAACTCTTTCCCCTACAAATGTTCAAACTGACATATTAACATTTTTGAGGTGTTTACCCATTGAAGGGCGGGGCGGGGGAGGGAATAGGGTGTCTCAAACAGCAGTTTGTTGTCAGACATCCTTTGTTGGACGGCTGGAGTTTTGCCACAAGCTGACACACCAAGTTCTGTGCAAAACACAAAAGCCACAGCTACGCACTGCAACAGCTGGGCTGCAACATCTACCTCTCACTGCAATAACACTTCATTAAAAAACATAGAAAATACTTAAAATATTTCCATGCTTCACATTCTTTATCTGGTAAACTGATTAGAAAATTCAATGATCTATTTTCTCCAAGATTTTTGGACTAAATATCCATCATAGAGTGTGCAAGAAGCACTTGAGTAACATTTTCATGTCTAATTCACCACATGAAGAATAACTGTGATAGTTACGAGTAACGGAACTGTTGCCTGCTAGAGTTTGCATGTGAACAGATAAAAAGCAAAAAAGAAAAATATGGCTTTTATATTTCTTTTCTAAAGTATAGCATCAGATTACAACACATCAGCACACAACAGAAGCTGTGTGATGATATTGAACATCGTGTAGTCATCCTCCAAGCCAATACACACACACTCATAGGGCTGGAAGGGACCGCTGGAGGTCATCAAGACCAGTCCCCTGCCCTCTTAGCAGGACCAAACACCCCCACCCTTTTTTTTTTAAAATTTATTTGCCCCATATCCCTAAATGGCCCCCAGAGTGCAGGCCAATGCTCAAACCACTGACCTATCCCTCCCCCTCAGTCACTCCTCCTGAAGTGTAAAAATCATCCCACCACCAGCTGGATAAAATAAATTACAGGGTTAAAGATCAGCTCATTCCAATATATGATGAAATCCTGGCCCTGCTGAAGTCAAATGCAAAAGTCTATTGACTTCAAAGAGGTCGGGTTTTCACCCACTCTTTCTAATAAGCAACTTGCTGTGGACTAGGCATTTGTTCCTTTTTCTTCCAACGTAACTGTTCTTAGAATTTTGTTTTTCTTTACTGCAAAGGACTGGAGTGCATAAATATATTATTTTGGCTAATTTCCCCAAACCATTTAAAATACCATTTCTACAATGATATTCCAAAAACTATTTAACTTATTTTTCATTTTATCTAAACATATAAGAACAAGTGCATGCTTAACTCACTGTCATGGAGGGAATAAAAATATTGCGAGGGAGATGAGTGTCCTAGTGACTAAATCGAATGTGACTTCAACATGCAGTTCGGTGTGCCCGGTGCAGCTAGCTGATCTTGCTAATTTAAACCAGAAAGATTTTCTTGGCTATAGCTGAGGTTTGCATATAAAGGATATGCAGTTTTCTGAAGGAACAAACATAAATTCCTACAGATTGAAATAGTGACAGCCTTGCAAATCCTCTGCTTATCCAAAGACTAGGTATAGTGCAGAAAACTACCATACTAGCATGTTACCCTGCCAATGACAATCTTTCCTGCTGACTAGTAATGCAGTTCCCACGTCAGCTCAACACGCAAACACAGCCTGCTGAATCAAATGGGGTCAGGCAGATAACTATCAGTCAGTAACCTTCTCTCTCTAAGAAATCAATTCCCTAGAGGATTGCAAATGCCATGCCTCCCGTCTGCCTGCTTATTTTTAAAGAGAGCTGCGTAAACTATCCAAAACACAATAAATTTTCTGTTAGACGTCTGAGTTTGTCTTCTTTTATTTGAATGAAAACAAAGGGCTCAATGGGTTTTTTTCCCCTCTAAAATGTGTCTACTTTGATACAGTGTCTGGGGAAGGAGAGCATCTTCAAAGAACCTTGGAACAGATTCTTCATCCTTGTTGCAGTGGAATCTGGCGGCAAGTTCCAGTCTGAGAGAAACACTCCAATGGCATAAAGCCAGCTGAGCTGGTTTTTTTGCCAGCTGTACCCCCTGACAGACGGGTGTTCCATGTGAGAGACGTGACCTGGTATGCAGCCCCTCTCAGCTACTTTACCTTATGTAGAGCCAACACAGCTTCAGAATCATAGAGCTGAAACTGACTCCCAGACAGCCCTCTTCCCTGAGCCAAGAATCTGGCCCTGTGTAGTCTGGGACAGTTTTGCTACCCCTTTCCGTCCACCAGGGAGTTTCAGATGCAGGGCGGGGAGGTATTAATAGACACCTCCCTAATGTGAAGAGCTCCTAAAAAAGGATGGCTAGATTTCAGACAGTTGTATTTTTGAGCCTCAGCCATAGCTTGAGACCCCAGCTATCTCTGAAAAACAACTCCTTCCAAAACAACTGTCTTATTTTAAGAATCATACACAGCTTATGACCAAAATACACTGAGCTTGATTGTGATCTAACTTGCATAGTTTTTACACTGGTGTCAAATAACTTACTGACTTACTTTGGTGCAGAATTAGACCCTCAGTTACATCCATGCTATTTATGCTATATCTGGGTTACATACAAATTGGCACACATGTATACGGAAATTTGAATATCTCAGCATCCTTCAGTGCCAACCACAGACATGATGCAATACAGTTATTTGCCCAATGCAAAATAACATACTAAATGACATTCCCCATAATGCTACAGTAACTGAAATGTACTGTAATGCAACCAAATGGAAAATATTCCTAAAAATAGCTCTGCCGTTTCTGGGCAAAAGCAGTAGTATTCGACGTTTCCTTGAAAATGTTCCCACCTGCTTCTGCTGGAACAGCAGCACACGGTTTCAGTGCCAGGAAGCTCTTTGGTAAGCAACTATCTTTTTCAGTCTGACCCTGCTTTCCCAAAACCACTGCAAACAGGGCTCTCAGCCATTCTTTACAACACTGGACTTGAAAGCTCTATTAAATTGTCTAAGTGCTCCACTGTGCAGCACTGTATTAGAACCTTTCTGCTGCTCAAGCAACTTTATGTCATAAAGTATTATCATAGTGTGCTATCCTACTGGTGATCACTTTGGAAACAGAACACAAAAGAGAGTCACATGAGATTCACCTAAATCACATCAGTGAAAATAAACACCACCGCAGCAGGACATTTTACGTCGCAAAGGTATTTTATAGCACATTAACATAGAAATACTGCTTCTGGCTTTCAGGTTCTCCCATAGCCCTGGTTTTGAGCTTAAGAGCACTGGATGTGTTACAGTTACAAACGACTTTGGCAGCATGTTAATTTGTAGATGCATATGTGCAACTGTTACGTGCTCTTAGTTGGCCTTGACATAAGCCTTTAATAACTCATAGAACTGTGCATAATTGAAAGAGAGAAGAGTGCAGGGAGGCCTAGTTAGCTCTTTCCTTAAATGTGTGTGGAAATGTCACTCAGTCAACTGTCACATAAGATAGGAGCAAATCCTGCCTGTCCATCCATCCAGTGGCTGACCCTACTTGAAGGGGGGGACCTCGAGGTATTATGCATAAAAGGTAATGCATGTATACAGCCCCTAGAACTGGAAGGGACCTCAGGAGGTCATCTAGTCCAGTCCCCTGCCTGCTTGGCAGGACCAAGCACCATCCCTGACATCTATTTGCCCCAATCCCTAAATAGCCTCCTCAAGGATTGGACTCACAACCCTGGGTTTAGCGGGCCAATGCTCAAACAACTAAGCAACCCCTCCACTGCTGAGGTTATTTGGTTTTTTCTGATTAACTTCCACAGGCCTGGAAAGACCAGAGTATGCAGGTTCTATCCTCTCTTCCCCAGCTGTGCCCATTAACTACACATGGTCCCCATTACAACAGTATCTGAGCACCTCAAAATCTTTAGTGTATACATCCACACAACAGCCCTGTGAGGCAGGGTAGTACTGGGCATTCCCTGGTGACCACTCACCAGATTATTGTTAGAGAACCCCAGAGTCTAGATCTCTGTGGCTTTTAAGTTTGCCTGAATCTCAGCAGCTCCAGCACCCTCCTCTATGACATATTTCTGGGGTGCAATTCTCAGTCTATACTCCACAGAAATGGAGCACTTCAGCCCATCTACTTGCCACAGTACCAGGCTGATTCCCAGAACACCCTGGAAGAGTAAACAGACCCTCTCCAAAAATCCCAGTGAAAGGTGTGAGATTTCTGGATTACTTTCTAAAAGGACTATGTGGCAGGAGTCTAAACTAGGTCCCTTCCAAATTTTCTGACCATTTTGGTAAATTTCACATAGGATTTTAAAAATCTTAAATGTCAGGGTTTCAGATGTTTAAATCTGAAATGTCATGCGTGGTAACTGTGAGGGTTCTGACCAAAAGGAGGTTGTCGGGAGGTCAAAAGGCTATTGTGGAGGGTTGCAATATTGCATCCCTTACTTTGGCAGTCCCAGGTGTGGCGCTGACTTCAGATCTTGGCTCTCAGCCAGCAGTTGCAGAGCATTCTGCAGTTGAGATAAGTTCACTGATCTGGGTCTAACTCAGCCCAGGAGCGGTCCATGCTGAGAAAGAGAATGCCCTGTACCTGTCCAGCCAGGACTAGCAGCTGAGGCCTGGTAAATTATAGGAGCCCCAGACAGTGCAACCCCAGCCCTACTCACTCTAGCTTTGGGTACAGCACTCAGAGTTAAAGAGACCCTGAGGTGGCTGTGCAGGAGTGGGTGGGGAGGTGACCATGGCACCAGCAGACCATGATGTCCTCAGCCATCACCCACAGACCCCGCTGATAAGTCCAGCTCTGTCCCCCTAAAAAGTGACGACATCCTCATGCCATGACACCCTCACTTCTGCTTCAGTGATAGCATTGGTGTTACCTTCAGAGATGGACAACCCTCCCAGAAGCCACCACAGTGTGGCCATCCAGCCCAGAAGGCAACACAGGTAAGAATGGCAATACTGACGCCACTACAATAGCACGTTTCACCAAGAAAACCGGATTTGACTGTCCATGGTGCATTTTTCATGGCTGTGAATTTGGTAAGGCTTCACTTTTTTACTTAACAGAGAAAGAAGAGGAAAACAGAGTGTCATGCTGTCTGGAGGAGATCATGACTGTGCAAGCCTGCCCCAGGGCAGATTGCCAGAAAACAGGGCAGACAACGTAAACTGGTGGTATGTTCAATATTAGATGTCACCACACCAGTAACAAATGTGAACTCCTGGCTCAGAATACTGGTCTTATCATGGAGTCACAGACAGTCCTCATAGGAGCTCCCCGCATCTTACCATGAAGACAAACGGGACTTCATGATACAAAAACACTTAAACCAAAAATCACATCACATCAGATTGCTCCCAGTCCCAAGTCACTTACCTCAGATCAGCTCTCTCTCTCTCTCTCTCTCACACACACCGCACATAAGTCACAGTTTGTAGTTCCAAATGGTAGTAGTGATTTAATAAATCACCAATTTCCCAAAAGTATTTTCAGGGTTTCCGGATTGTGTCTGGGGATCTCTGCTGTGCATCTGCTACACTTCCATGTAAGAGTAGAAACAGTTCAGAGATGAAGAATCTTTCCTTGAGTCCATACGTACAGCATCTTCTGACAGAAAACAAGCCGACATTGTCACTACCTGCATAGGCTTTTCCTTTGATGTCAAAGAGATAAATGCACTTGTGAGTCTTTACTTCAATGGTCACTTGCTTTGAAATTAGTACTTTCCCATTGAAGAACTTCATTTGCAATCTACATGGCTTCTGTCTCATTTCATGGCTTGTTTGGTGGTTTATGTAGTTATAGGGACATATACACAATGTAAATGTTTACTATTTGCTGTTACATTTTGCAGGAAACAGATAAGTGAAAACAGCGTAAGTAGCACTGGACTAGTTTTCATGAAATGTAAGTACTAAATACACTCATACATTGAACAATCACTTTGATCTATATCAGTACACAAGTGAATTGGCCTCAGATGTCCTAAGTCTCAGGCTACCCCAGACCATTCTTCCTTTAACTGGCCTACTCATTTCTCTGGATTGCCTGGCTTCTTTCAACATGGACACCAGACTTGAGGCAAAGTCCTGAAGAAAGATGAAATCCTCAGATGACTTAAGGTTAGTGCTCATGAGGGGCATCTAAGGGGCATAATTTGCCTCGTGTGAGAGGAGCTGAGTACCAAGAGAGGTTCCACTACCTACAACGTCTTGATGTTCAATTTGACTTGTGTTCATTCCCTGTCTGATTGTTAGAACACAAAATATAAAATTAGTTACATGAGGTTAGTGCCACAATCTCATGTTTATGACACACAATATTTTTAGATAATATTCCATTTTCCACCTCCACCTGTGCTCATGAAATTCTATAGACACAAGAATTGTGACAAATATTAAAATGTTTCTTGTTTTATACAAATACCTAGTGTTTTATATGAATTTATATAGAATTTCACTTCGTTCTTTAAAAAAGAGTTTGTTTGCTTGGTTCTAGACAATAAGCCATCAAATAATCTTTATGACTAAAATATGCATAGCCAAGCCCAATGGAACACTGCAGGCCTATAGTTGATAATCAATTATGTAAAAAAGTGTGAGTTACCCCTTCACTTCATGTTCTTGCATGTAGCCCACCATATGGAGGGACAATTCCCTTTTACATAGCCTAACTCAATATTTACCTGGAAAAGTTGAAAAATTTAATGGAAAATCATTTTTTAAGCCTGTTTTTCATACTGTTTTCTTACAACCACATTCTTCCAAGTTCCTATGTATTCAAAATCTTTTAATAAGAAATTGGATCAAAAACTAAAAATCACACTTTTTCTTATTGCAAAACCAGCCATTTCTATTTAATAGCCAGAAGCATAACAACTCAGGAAGGCTACATAAAAAAATGTTTAGTGAAAGCAGACCAGATACTCACTTCTTCAGCAGTGCACTTGGATTCTCTTTAAAACATTGATGTGAAATTAGAAAATTAGCTGAAATTGTTGCTAACCCTGATGACAAATCATAAATATGAAAAACTAAAACACTGTATTGTTTTGCTTTATTGTACAGAAATAAGTCAGCTAAGGAAATCTGGCATATCATAGTGCCATATGTTGCCCACCGTTATGCATTTTGGGTTCTATTTCACTAAGTTATTACTTATAGTATCTTAGTAGCCAGCGTAGTAGCCAATTCCAGAAGATCACATCCACAGAAAAAAAGCGCTCCAAAAGAGTCAGCCATTCTCCCAGAATAGCACGTCCATACAGCCACATGCACCCTTCCAAAAGAATGGGCCACGAAATGCCGAGGACAGGGTCGCATGGCCAGAAAGCCCTTCCGAGAGCATCGGCCAGACGTGGCCTCAAAGGGCCCCTCCCAAACAGCCCCTCCCTGCACATGCTGCTGAGGCTTGCCAAGCTGTTTCCAGTGAAGTTGAGCCTGTGCCCAGTTCTGACCCTCACCTTTGAGAGCCATGTATCCACAGCAACTGCAGACCTTCAGGATTGCCCCAGTATGCCTGCTGGCCACCTTGCTGGCAGTTCTACTCTGCCTCCTTCATTACTGGAAACCTGGCTCCATGGGCCCCAAGCCACCACACTCCCTGCCATGGCCTCCCAGGGCCATCCGGCAAATCTGGACCCACCCGCCAAGTCCAAGTGGTGGGACCAGGTGGTCCTGAATGACTGGGATGATGCACGCTGGGTGCAGAACTTCCAGATGAAGAGGGACACCTTCATGGAGCTCTACACCTGGCTCTCCCCCTTTTACCGGTGCCAAGACATCTGGATGCAGCCAGCCCTCTCTATGGAGAAGTGTGTGGCCATCCCCGTATAGAAAGTCACCACGCCAGACAGCTACTGCTCTGCCAGGCAGCAGTTTGGGGTGGGGAAGTCCATTGTCAAGGCTGTCATCCTCCAAGTAAGGCATGCTCCATGCCCTGGCCTAGCACATGGCAGGGGAAGGGCGCCACCAGGCACGTAGGACCCCCAAGGGCCAGGGGTGCAAAGGGCTGGGCTGGGAAACCCAGCCCAGGGAAACTGAGACACCTCTCACTTACACAGGACCCCTGCTGGAGGTGTCACTCCATGGTGGGTTGGATGCCCAGGAAGTCTGGGGGGAGGAGTGCAGGGCCAGGAAGGGGCAGGGACACCCCTGTTCACACTCACAAGCCCACCTGCTCTCTGTTTCCTGCAGGTTGTTGGAGCCATGGTCCAGGTGCTACTCTGAAGGCCTGTGCGAGTCAGGGACCTGGATGTGGCTGTTGCAGGGTTCACCAGCCTGGGCTTTCCCCACTGCTTTGGCACACTCCATGTAATTCATATTACCATCCATGTCCCAGACTGGTGCTTCGACTACTACACGAACCACACGGGCTTCCACTCTGTCATGCTGTGGGCACTGGTGGACCATTGGGGCCACTTTATGGATATCTGCGTAGGCAGACCAGGCCCAGCCCAAGAGGCACGTGTGTTCTGGACCTCCAGCTTGTACTGCAGGATGGAGGCCATGGCCTGCATCCCACAGCATGAGTGTGTGGTTGGGGATGCGAGCATGCCTGTGTGTGGTGGACAGCCTGGCCTGCTCCCTGCTGCCATGGCTGATGTAGCCCTACACTGGGCACCCCAACCCCTCCCAGGGGATCTTCAATGTCTATGTGGCCTGGGCATTCTCCTCCATGGAGTGTGCCTTTTTCCACTTGCGGGTGAAATTTAGGAACCTCCTGACGTGCTAATATGGGGATGGAGAACGTGGCACAGGTCATGGTGGCCTGCTGTGTCCTGCAGAACTTTATCAAGGGCAGGGAGGATCTCTTGTCTCAGGCATGGCTGGACGAGGCCGTACCCAGCTACAAGGAGCACAAGGCAGCTCTCATCCACCAGGTTGACCTTGCAGGGCTCTTTGTTCAGGACGCTTGCTGGCATGGGTTCACCCACAAGCCCCTGGGAGCAGTCCCTGGGCAGCTGAGGCCAGCTTCTCGTTGCCACTGCCCACCATACTACCTCACCCCCACCACACACCCCTGGCCAACTTTCCCTCACCCACCCCCTCCGGGACAGAGGGACATGAGGATGCTGGGTACTTGAATGGAGTTTACATACATTACAGTGGTGGACTTTTTGAAGCACTGAGTAATGCAGATGACCTAGATAGATCTTCATCAAAGGTAAATGATGTAGCTGAAGCAAGCACATCATTGTCAAGCTGCACCGTTCTCTCCCACCTGTGCACAGGGGTGCCCTGCCTACATTGGGACAGCATGGGATGGGGATGGGACCACAGGACATTGGGTTGGGGCACCTAGACAGGTTGTGCCCCGCCTCCAGAGGGGTTGGGGGGGGGTCGTGATCCACAGGTGCAGGTTCCTCTCCAGGGCTGGTGTGGAGCCAGGGCCATGGGGAGGTGGGGGTTGGGGGACATGCATCGGGCTCGTCGGGGTTCAGCCTGGCCATGCTGCAGGCTGTGGGACCCCAGAAGGCATTCAGGGGAGGTCTGGTCGGGACAGGGCAGCGGGGGCCTCGGAGGCATCAGGAGAGGCATCTGGGGAAGCGGGAGGCTGGGCCAGCTCATCCTGCACGGGGGCCAGTTTGTCCATGGTGTCTCTGCAGGCCTCCTGCCAGCAGCACAGGTCAGCATGGTGCTGGTGTAGTGGGTCCCACAGGAGCTGTTTCTGCTGCTTATGGTGTGGGCATGTAGATGGTGACCTCTGTGTCTAGGTATTGGCCAGGACAATGATGTGTCCTGTGCCGGACACAGCTGACTCCTGGTGGTGTGGATTCACCATGCCAGTGAGCTGGTGCTGGTGTCCTGTCACCACGGTTGGGGCTGGGCCTGTCCGGTGGTGGGGTGGGTCCCACCTGGCCCTTGGGTGGCACATCCATAGGGTGGGATGGGTAGAGGGAAATGACACTTCAGTCCCAAAGCTGGGCACTGAGGGCTGTGCTCCCATCTGCCCCCCAGGAGACCTGGCTGATGGGTAGGTGGGTCACCTTGATATGGGGGTCCCAACATGGGTGGCATGTGGGCCACGCAAAGCCAGTCTATTCCCAAGCCCCTCCCCACAGATGTGTGGCTCACAGCACTGTCAGTGGGCGTAGGTTCTGGATATCACATGCTGTGGTGGCGCTCCTGCATGGGACCTCTGGGGCCAGAGCATGGCCAGCCTGCCACGGAACAAGGCATGGGCTTGCACCACCCCTCCCCACCCCGTCCTGGCCCATCCCACCCTGCCATGGGGTATGCGACATGCCAGGGGCGAGTCCCTCACAGAGGCGGTGGTCGGCCCAGCTGGTGCTATGATGGGTCGACGACACGGAGGGGCCCGCAATGCCAAGGGTGCTGTGTGTGCGTTGGTCATTGGACAGGTTCCATGTCAATCTCCTGGCATGGCCCCTCTGTTTCGCAAGGCTGCCACGTGTCCCTCCTCATGAGATGCAGTCGCCTTCATGTGATGAGAGCTGCAGGGCTCCTTGCCACTTTAAGGATGGCTGGACCACAGTACCTCATAGCTCCACTGGTGCTGTGTAGAGCATCTCTTCTCCCTTCAGCCAATGCCACACTGGACAGTTCGTTTGGAAGAGGGGCTCGTGGAACATCTAAATGTACTTTCTTTCGGAAGATACTTTTAGAAGAAGGCACTCTTCCTGAAGCAGGAGAGGAGTTAGGACTCCGGAGGAGAAACTGCATTCTTCTGCATTCCTTCTGGAAGAATACCTTTAGAGTGTAGATGCGCCAGGGATCTTCCGGAAGAACTTTCCACTGTACAGTGCTTAGGTCCCACAATCAGGCCTGGCCGCTAGGTGCACTAGGATTCCAACAACAGAAATATTTCATGAAAAAATTACTTTAGCAGGTAAAATTAAAATGGTAGGACACTGGATAATTATGATCTCTATTAACAGGGCAAGGAACTAAATTGGTAAAAGTCCAGGTGACCTGATTCAGTATCATTTTTACATGAATGCTTTTAAACTACTCTAAAAATAAGGAAAATTCATACCTATCTGGAACAATGCACCAGCATAATGGCAATATTCACTTTAGTACTATTTATGGAATCTAGAGTGCAGTTTGGTTTTACATTCTTTCAAGGAACGGTTTATAATTAGAAGATATCTACATTTACCCAAGCAGACTGACCCCCTTCTTTCCACCATAAGGCATTTCCTGTGGAGGAAATTCTTTCAGCAGCACTATCTGGATTTTTTTGAGCATGACGGAACAGTGTTAGCAACTTTGGAATTACCCCTGGTTTATCCTGTGGTTAGGCTGTTGGTGGACTGTGAGGACTTTGGTTGGCCACCCATCTAGTTTTGGACCCGAGTACCCAGTTTTTTGGGGGCTTTTCTGCCTATCATTTTTTATGTTATGCTTGATTTTCACTGCCCTTCTGTCATATTGATCTCTGAAGTTAAAAAGTCAGCTCCACTCCTCACATGCAGCTTGTGATGGTATAAAAGCAAATCAAATACAGGGAACAAAAGGGAAAGCTTTTAGATTTTTAGAGGACAGCATAGATTGGCCACCAGGAAGTCTCAATAGGCCACAGAAAGTATAAAAGCACCACAGCAGGCAGTCACCCCTCATAATTTTTGGCTGCTAAGAAACACCCTTGAAATCTTGTTTTTTTTTTTCGTTTAAGTATTCATTTTGAAATGAAACCCAAACACTGCTCCTACACACACAGCAATATCAATTTGCATAACTGCATCAGTCTGGACAGTTGGTTAATTTTTTTTTTAATTCTACAAGATACAATGACTTTAATCACTTTGTTTTGTTGATACTGACAGGCTGTAAATTTTAAATAAGGATATTTTTCTGGGTACTAACTTTTGCTTACAGAATTTTTTACAGTGCTTGTCAGTTCAGATTTAGGAGACATATAACTACAGCAGAATCTCGAAGTTATGAACCCAGAGTTACAAAGTGACCAGTCAACCACACACCTCATTTGGAACCAGAAGTATGTAATCAAGTAACATCAGAGAAAAAAGAAAAAGGGCATTTTTCTGCTTCATAATTAAATATCCAGGCTGTACTCAGTCAATGTTCATCTGCAAAGTTTTAAATGTTTTGTTCAGAATTGTGAACATTTGAGAGTTAAAACAACTTCCATTCCTGGGGTGATATTAACTCTGAGGTTCTACGGTAAAACTCTGAGGGTCTACTGGGGAAAACATTTAGATATGCTTGATTTTTTTCATTATTATTCCACTCCTAAGTCCATCTCCTGGGCTTTTTAATACAGAAGACAAAAACAAAACAAAACAAAACAAAACAAAACACCTTGTTTTTTAAATAAGGGGCCAAAATCTTTGGCTAATATAAGTTTTCAATTTACATCAGCTTTTGTTCTAGCTCAAAGTGTCTACATTGGAAGTGTGCAGATTTTACCATGTCTGCCAACAGTAGAAAGGCCCCAATCCTGCTAATTTACATGTTTTATTTCACACACTCTGAGTAATTTTACTGACGATACAATTAGCACAGGCAACTCTCTACTGTATCTGCAAGTAGCTTTGATGGCATGGAAAGAGGGGCTGCAGGGAGCCTGTTACAACTTTCTGATTCAAGACTGGTGGCCTTGACACAAGCAAGGAACAGAAATGCCTGACCATGTCATACCATACCACGTGGACACTCAGTCACAGCCCTTCTTACTTTTACCCTAAGAGTGGGGAGGGGTGGCTCCCTGGGGCAATAGGTGGTAGGTATGGCTCTGCCAACTTTCCACAAGTGCAGAATTCCTTCCAGAATGAAATATTCACTGGGGTCACCTGGATGCTTTAACACCATGGTGTGCTGTTTAGGTGGCATATAACTGCCTCAGTGGCCACAGTGGTAAAATCAAATTATGTGCCTAAACCCTTACAAGGCTGGTGCATTGGCTTGAACTATTTCCTTAATCTGTTTAGGGTCAGGCTGGGTTATACTCAGGTACATGTAATAATACCATTCATTCCTAGAATAAGGTATGCTTCCACATAAGTAATGAGGCTAGTGAAACAGAGTCCAGCTGGTAGACAGAGGCAGCCAAAGCAGGGACTGTTGCACTGCCCGAGAAGATAGAGCCCAGTCAGGCCACACCACCTCCAGAAATCCCCCCCCCCACCCACACACATACATTCTGCAGGGGCAAGACTCCTTCCCACCACACTGCCACTGGGCACGTGGCCTTGGAGTAAACTGCAGAGAGAAGCCAGCTGGAGATTCCAGCTGATAGGAGCAGAAACAGCCAAATCAAGGGCTGTTGCACATTCAGAGAACTTTCTAAAGTTTTTCTGGACTTTCTGTCTGATGGGCTGTTTACTTCAACCCTCTTCTTTCACCCTCTTCAAAGCCTCTTCACCTCAGTTTCATTGCACACTTGACCATCTTTTCCCCTGGCCTGATCCCCCTCATCCCATATTAGCTTGTCTCCTCCTAACTAAACCCACCCTCCCAATCCCAGAAACTAACAAACTAACATGCCCTTTGCTGCCAACACATGTGCTCTCCTTTCTGCCTATGTGTTCTTGCCCTTCCTCCACCCTACACCTGTGGTGTTGGCTGTTTACTTATTTATGTAAGTTCTTCATGATAGGAATCATCAACTAGTGTCTTTATACAGTGCCTAGCACAATGGAACCCTATTTTGATTGGCTTGAAGGCACTACCATAATAAATCTGTTTATTATAATTAAGAATAAAATACATGGACTAATTTGGAGAGAGTTCTTTGTGAAAGATTATAAGTCGCTTCAGCTTGCTAGCCAGCTTTCTATTACAGAGCTGTCAGACTGTTCCCAAAGCCAAACAATTTCCTGTGAACTATAGGGTTTTTATAAATAACTTCTGCATGTGTAAAAGTACTGAATAATGGAATAAGTTACTTTACACTAGTAAGCATTACCCTAGAACCCGCTGACACCACCTCATGATTTATATAGCACCTAGAGTCCTTAGCAAACAGGCACTGATTTACAACATTCAAACAAGAACTAAAACACAAAAAACAACCCTGCATGGCCAACCCATAAAAAATGGCCCATAAAATGACCACTGTGGCTGTCAAGGATATCCTAAATAACCAACCCCAAACAGTTAAAACACAACACAAACATACGTTACATTAAATATGATCTTTCAAGTACCTAAAAGGATGTTACAAGGAGGAGAGAGAAAAAATGTTCTCCTTAACATCTGAGGGCAGGACAAGAATCAATGGTCTTAAACTGCAGCTGGGGAGGTTTAGGTTGAATATTAAGACAAGCTGCCTAACTGTCAGGGTGGTTAAGCACTGGAATAAGGAGGATGTGAAATCTTCATTGTTGGAGATGTTTAAGAACAAGTTAGATAAATATCTGTCAGGGATGGTCTAGATGGTGTTATGTCCTGCCATGAGGGCAGGGGACTGGACTTGATGACCCCTTGAGGGATTGGACTTGACGACTATCTGGGTCTAGTATTTTATGATGTTATGAAATAGCTATATCTTGTAGCAACCCTCCAGACCAGTGAACTCTACCTTTGATTCATCCCCAAAGCAGGAGCCCGTATTGAAAATGCTTGCTAATGGTTCTCAGTTCCAGCAATAGTATTCCTATTATCTTTGTGTGGGGCAGATTTTGCTCGGGAAGGCAAATCATAGTAATAGAGTCTTACTAATCAGCTTGTAAATGCTACAGAAAATAAATAGACTTTTTGTCATTTCTTTTCTGGAGCTGATATTTAGGGAGTTGATAATACCCCTTTAAGAATAGAATATGATTGATCGAACCAGTTTTAATTTTGAAACTGACAAAATTCCATCTTCTCACTTTTCAACCAGTTCCATTCCAGCCTGGCCGAGTACTCCTTGAGTTCAATGTTAAAGCTTCCATTAATTTCTGTGATATACAGCATGGGCCATCATACAAAAATGGTTTAGATGACAAGTCCCAGTGGCCTGTCTCTCTTCTAGTATAGTATGACTTGATTTCTGGAGTGTCTAGTTATGATTTTCTGGGATCCATGGGATCTTTCATTTTCTCTTTTAAACACTGTTTGCAGTCTAGCTTTGTCATGCCTATGTTCACTTTACTCATGGAGCTAACAAGGTGTCATACTATGTAAGCATATGTCTACACTTAAACTGCTACAGTATCACAGTTATAGCACTGCACCTGTGCCACTACAATGCTTCAGGAAAGATGCTACCTATGTTATCAAGAGGAGTTCTCCAGTCAATGTAGGTGATCCACTTCCACAAGAGATGGAAGAATTCTTCTGTCAACCTAGTGCTGTCTACACAGGGAGTTACGTCCATATAGCTCCATTTCTTGAAGTATGTCTTCATTACATGGAAGATCGACCCAATCAGGATCGATCTTCCGGGGTTCAATTTCATGTGTTTAGTTGGGACACATGAAATCAAACTATCTGGGGTCAACCCCAGCACTCCTCAATATCATGAGAAGTAAGGGAGGTTGATGGGAGAGTTTCTCCCATTGATCTCCCTCTGTGAGGATGGCCAGGCAAGTTGATTGTAGATAAGTCAATTCTACCTTTGCAATTGCCATAGCTAGACTTGCATATCTAAAATTGACTTTAATGTCTAGTGTAGACCTGGCCTTAGTGGTGGGATATTTCACAACTGAAAGAGATTTAGCTTTGCCAATAAAATTTCCAAGTGTAGCCCAGCCTAAGTGATAGCCTGGCTGTCTCCTATTCTCTGAAGTTGTGACCACATTTATTAGGGTTCTGAATGAATTCCTGCTAGACCATTTTGCTCTTTCAGTGGTATGACATATGACTGATTTTAAAGAAGTTACTGATGTGAAGTTTATATTCAGTGGTTCAAGCCACTGCTATGAGATATGGGTTCAGTCCATACTAATGGGCAATTGTGTGTCCTCACTAAGGAAACTGAACCAAACCAATCCCTTCCCACCTCCATTGATTTAAATATCTACATTCTTATTGTTTTACATTTTTCACTTGTTTTATGGTTTTTACTCTTTTGTGGTACATGCTAAGTGCCCTGGCAGGGAGTGGAAGTTGTGGGGAGCAAGGACACAGATAAAGGTACAGTACTAGTGGTACCTTTTTTAAGTGATTTCTGGTAAAGCTGAATACTGAAAAGAAAATTAGCAGAACACTACCCTAACTAATCACTATAAAATACACATATCATGAAAGTTCTGTAATTTCAAGGTGACAAATTAAGTCCTCAGAAATTTTCCAGATTTCAAAATTCCGGAATGAAGCTTATACCAGTCAGAAGAATTGTCTACTTACACAGTCCTAAGAGTTGCATGTAGGATAGACAAATCATAAATAGGAAGATCCAAAGAACAGCACTGCCACAAGAATTCCATTCATGCTATATAGGAACACTGCAATGACCAATTCTGTGATTTGTAAAGGTATGGCCTGGAATTCCTTTTTATTTTCAAACTAAGAAGGAGGCAAATTTACTACAGTAGTGAACTGTTGTTTGAGAACCTTAAAACATTCCCATGGTTTCTGTTTTCTATTGATATATCCTTTGCAGCTCACTTTATGCTGTATCACCATGCATCTTCTGCACTGGATAACTGTGCTGGGAAGACACCACTTCTTGTGTGGTCTTGTCCCACCTATCAAATGGTATCAAGACATTATTCAAAGTGACAGCAGACTATGATTACAGATCATTCTAATGCCATGGATAACATCACCTTGAAGGTAAGGGAGGTTCAGGGTGACAGACTAAATATAGCTTGCTACTATCAACTCTATGGGATCAAATAGCACCCTTTTCACTAAAGAAAAACAAACAGCATCTGTTCTGCCAAACAAGGAAAGACAGAGAAAAAACACAGGCTGGAAGATTAACTTGGAGAGATAAGAGCCCTACCTATCACTTCATAACATGACTTTAACTGGAAAAGTTTCAGATGAGCTGATCTAGAACTAGTTTTCAAACAACTGATACCTTTTATTAAAGTTGGTTTGTGATCATCTAGACAGAAAATTGGAATAAATGTATTTCTTTTGTCAGTTCCAACCAGCATAAATCAGTTGCATGCTACATAATCTTTGCTTCCATACTACACTTGTGACCACTGGTGACTGATTGTTAATTAATGGATTTAGTTTTCACTGTGCAAACAGTTACTTGGTCTCATCTTCTTAAAGTTCATAGTTCAGTCTTATTATAATTTCTTTCCTCATCTTCCTTCTGCTTTCCTGAAAGATAAACCTAAATAGAAAGAAACCAGACTTGTTTGCTATTGCTAATAAATCAGAATTAAATGTAATAATGAAATTTCCACAGTAGAAAGCATGCTTTGCTAACTGATGTATGTAGCAAGAAAGGTGGCCACATAACCAATAAAAATAAAAATATGTTCATTTTAATATGTCATTCATTTTTGTTTGACTTGGCAGAACACCAAATTAGTATTTAAGATGTTCTTTTTAATTTTTGATAATTAAAATTAATATAAATTTAACCATTGATTTCAGAGTCTTTGAAAATCTATTTCTGATCAAATGGCTTGTTGACAAATCAACTCAGTTGTTTTAAAACAATGTTTACCGAAATAGATAAGCATTATTGAAACACCTTGGAAGAATGAAATTAAGCATGCATCAAAATCTAAGTTCTGATCCTTCTGAGCAACAACAACAAAATTCAAAGTGGTGAGTAACCATACTCCAGTAAGTGTAGTAAAGCTGAAGTAACACAACTACTACTCCAGGAAGTAGTGCAGGTGAGATTTAGAAATGTTCCTCAGTGACCTAGATGTACAGGTGAAGAACATTTCTAAATATATTTTGAACCTGGCCCCCTCTTCTCCAATGGCATAATACTCAGCCACTGAACCAATGGGAGTTTTGTCACAGATTTCGTTGGAAGCAGAATATGACCCAATGGGATCATCGCAACAATGCATTTATATCAAGCAATTATGTACTCTGACTGGGCAGTAAAACGTAACCAAATTTCTTGTCACTACTTTTTTTTTCTGACAGAAAACACCTTTCTACTAAAATGATTTTTTCCATTTTCATTGACTTTTTCTTTCAACAATAATAACAATAAATCAAAACAAAAATGGTTCATTTCAGTGGGGAAAGAAGGGGAGGGTATGTTTTTCTTTCTAACCAAAGCAAAAGGAAAAATATCGTGCAAGCTCTCCTCCTTTCCTACCACTCCGAAAATTAACTTAAAACTAAAACTAAAACATGAAACTAAAGACATAAAAATACTACTGTTGTTAATTTGGAGAGTTGAATATATATGTAAAATCTTTAGACCAAATGGTACACAAAGCAGTAGCTTCCTTCTGAGCTTTCACTCTTCTGCAAGATTTTATTGACAATACTGTGTTTTATTTTTGCTTACTTATGCTATAAGAAGATGAAAGCTATATCCCTTTACTTTAAAAAAATCACAATAGGCTCAGTTTCTCCATGTAAGATATTAAGGACCTCAATTGCAGTTAATGAATGTGATTAATGCAAAACAAATTAACTGGATTAATACTGGCTTTATATTATTATTTTTCTTTACAAGTATTTTCACTGTACACATTGTTTTCTGTGTTGTAACTGAACTGAATGTTTTTAAAGTGTAGAACATTCAAATATTTATAATTTAAATTGGTATTCTCTTTTTGTTTCAGTATATAATTAAAACTATTATTAACTGTGACTAATGCAATATTTTAAATCATTTAACCCCCCTTTTTTATTTTAAAAAAGACTGAAGTATTTCCACAACACATCTGGAAGTTCTAAAAGGCTTTGTGTAATTCATCAATTCTAATGGTTCTCCTAACAGTGATCTAAGTAGAAAGATGAATCACTGTGGGCCAGATCCTGAGAAAATACTTTATTCTGGGAGTATTGATGTCAGTGGGGCTACCCATACAATAAGGAACTGACCAATGTGAGTAAGGGCATCAGGATCTGGACCAGCGGATATTGCAGGACTGATAACGGATAACATTGTGTTATAATGCAATGTGTTATATATAACACAATAATATAATGTGTTATAATACAATGTGTTATAAAGTCATTGTCAGATGCTGGCATTTTCCAAACTATCATCCAAGAGTTATAGTATAGAGAATGAATATCCTATGACTCAGTATACAAAATATTAACTGAGTTCCATAATTGGCGTTTTGTCTTCCAGGATCTTCTTTTAACAGCTGCAAGCTTCAAAAATGTTAGAAATGTTCATTTTACCTCTGTAATAAAAAAAACCTCCCATAATTTTCACACATTTCTTACACAAACACAAGCGGAATGTGATCTGAGCTTTAAGTGTACAGAGAGATTGTCTAGTTCAGGTGTCAGCTGTGTAGAATGTAGGCCAAATGGTACACAAAGCAGCAGCTTCTTCTTGAGCTTTGACTTTAATGCAAAAATTTATCTCACAATATTTTCTCTCACCTGCAGCTTCCTCAATAGCTTCAAAATAAAAAGAGGAAGCAGTGGGTATTATGCCAAATCAACTCCATGTAATCTAAGCAAAAGCTTAGCATGTCACAGAATCTTTATAGAAGTACGTTATGATGAAAACTTGTTAAAATTTTCAGAGCAATCAGCCTCTCTCACAGTTGATCTTTAGCTTTAAATCATTGCACACAATTTTGATAAACTAACTCTGTGTACTGTGTTAAAGTCTAGATGAATGTTAAAATGCATTAGGATGCTTTCAACTATCTATATTACTGATGTTGCGAATCTGTACCAAAAACCTCCTGATCGTGGAGTTGTATCAAAGCATGAGAATTTGCTGTGATTAATGCACCCTCTTTAGGCCGCCATCTACAGATGCAAAAACACACAAACAAAAATCAAAACACAACCAAACGTGCCCTGGCTGCAACCAAAGTACTGATTTAGATGGCAATGACAGAAGGCCCAAAGAGAGCTGAACCTCTGTAATTTCTCTGGACTCAGGCTAGTAACCCATTCTTGATCTTTTTTTGCATAGCAGAGAATCTGGTGTTGGGGAAAAGCTGATGTGAGCTGGAGTTGGGGAATGGTGTGCCTAGTTGTTCCGCAATTATGTGGGTCCACAAACCACACAACAGCACTCCCAGAAAAGCATGTGTGCAGTGTGCCCTAATAAATCCTTTTGAGTAGAAAGCCTATTCACTTGTGCATTGAATGTGGGAAGTGGTATTTGCTCCACAGAAAAATATTAGCTTTTTAACAGTAGTTGAATTTCTGTACTGGTCTGGAAGTAGGACATCTACATATACTTATGCAATACCAGCCAGCTGACAGTCCAAGTGGTGTTTTCTAAGTCTCAAAAGTAACATTCAGATTAATGTCCTGATACGTTGGGGGGTTTGCCACTCCCACTCAAAAATCTGAATACTTACCATCTTAAGAATCACAATAGTACAATAAATGAACAGGAAAGCATCTATATAATATGGACATAGCTCATGACTCTTGGGCACTCCTGATATGTAATACACATGCCTGAGGGTACTGGGGTCCAATGCACTACAATCGATCTTCCAGAGATCTGTTTCGCTGTGTGTGAAGATATGGAAAAATCTATTTATCTGGGCTCGGCCACTGACCCTGTGTGGAGTAAGAGACATTGGTATGAGCCCAAAAAGCCCTGATCTACTCCAGGAAACTTAGTTGATCCTGACAGGTCAATTCTAGCTACACTATTAGCTTAGCGAGAATTGAGTATCTGGAATCACCTTGGTTGCCTAGTGTAGGCCTGAGAGACAGAGGGTCTGACAGACTTGTCAGGGCCCTTGGCAAGGTGTGTAAGGGAGATCTGGGCACCCTGGCATTTGCCCCTTTCACACCCGCTCAGCAAGCCTGCTCAGCTAACGTATACAAATAGGAAAAGCTTATTCAGTTGCCAGAGGAAAGCGTTGGGGAACAATCTAGAGGCTGTGTGATTTACTTCTAAAAGAACATGGAAATGAATGTACATGAAAATTAATGATATGTGGAACACCAATGGGGTAACAGGGAGTCACCTGCCAGGAAACATGTGCTATCATTTCAGAGAGCAAGGCTGTGATGCATGCATTGGGGTATCTGCAACCAGACTTGCAAGCGGACAAATACCTGACAGATCATGTGAGGTAACTCTCCCCATGGATCTCAGGCCTGCGCGGTGGTTAGAATCTTCCCTTCCTGCCTGTCCCAGGTGCTTATGAGTCCCACCCCCACCCTGCAGTCACAGATATTTCCAGGCAAAATCTCCTTTTCCTCTCAATTTTACCTGTACTATATAAAATATTAATCACACTAGGTGAGAGTGGACAAATCTACAGTATTAGGAAATCAAGTCCACATACCAGTGGAGTTCACATATGAGTACACATACCACTACAGGATGGCTCCTTGATCTACACAGAGAACAAGCATCCTCTTTTAACTCCAGTTTAAGTGAGGAGGGTATGGGGGCAGATAACTCACCATCTCTTATCTCAGTAAGGAATGTGGCTTTACTGAGCTTTCCCCTTAATAAATTTCTGCAGATTTTGGGCAATACATCCTTGTTTCATCTATAGAGGGGTTTTGACGAATATGTGCATGCTCAGTAATTAATATTGACTTGTACTCCAAAACAAGTTTTATGAATATTTATGAGGTGGTGTAGGGAGCAGTGTCATCACATTCTGCCACAGCTATGAAGCCTGCGATAGTGAGCCAGTGAAGCTGAATGGATTTACCTGTCTAACACTGGAGCTACCATCATGGGTATTCTCTTAGACGGCCAACTCACGAAACCTCCAGTGGCAAAAGGAAAACTCCACCCTTGGGCCCCGTAATGAAACTGTGGTGAGTAAGATGATAATTGGGCTGAGGTACACATGGGTAGAGTGGGGCTTACAGAGGCATTTTCCCTGAAAGAGGCAGCAAACTGGAGAGCACATTCTTTAGAAGAAAAACTGAAAACAAGCTGGATTCCAGGAGCCATGTAGTTTCCTAAAAGAATGCAAGTTGGGTCTGCTGTTTTTCTGTAACCCAAGAGGGAAGCCATCTAACCTGGCTTGTAGCAAAGTGTAAGATTGGATGAGACTAGGTATGTATGTGGGCTGTTGGTTGTTTTGAAATAAGTTTTTCTAGTGCTCTCTTCCATTTGCTAATAAACCTACTGGTTTAAAGGAGGCTGTTCATCTTTCTTTAGCACTGGCCATAGGCACCAGAGAGACCTGAACAGGGGGTTGGTTGAGCTGTTGAACTGATGGGGAAAAGTGGAAAAATAGCAAAATTCCATTCCAGAAAGGTAAAGGCAAAGGCTAGCACCTGAGATGATGCACTTGGCACTGCCTAAAAGGGGAGAGATGTGCAAGTACCCTGTTACCATGATGTGAGCTCTTTTCAGCTCAAAGCCAACATTGTGAGGAGACCAGTGTGAAAAGTGAATCAGACCCCTTGAAACACATGAAAACAAAGATCATAAAGTCTTCTCTTCAACCTAAAATGCTCAAACTCCTGGTCAGCAGCCTCTGCAGAGCCTCTATTTAAAATGAAGATAAAGATTGACAGTGGCCGGTGGTTTCTCCCCACGAGAGATGGCCAGTAAGATGCGGGTGAGCCTGGGCCAAAAGCCAGGGTCCTCGGAGGGGGAATCCCATCAACTCACCGAGCGGGAGGATAAACGCAGTCACTTCTGGAGCACTCTATTTCCCTGGGAGGTAGAGGTCCGGACAGCAGGAGGGAGACCCAGGCACAGAATAAAGGGTACTACTAGTAAATAATTTATTTCACAAAAAAGACAACAAGCAAACGCACAGCAACAACAATAAAACATGCACATTAATCTACTCATATTAATTACTATATTAACTATAACTATACTCTAACTTACAATTATTAAATTATACTTCATGACGCTCTCCTGTACACTTGTTTTTATTTTACCGGAAAGGAAAAATTTGATTAGCGGATAAAGGGAAGAGGGAAGGTAAGGGGATCTGGACCGGGGCGCTACACCCAGCCCAAGTGGCTGGTGGTGGGGGCTGCCACGTCTCAGCCAAAGTCAGCCCCTTTTTAACCCCAGCCCTTTCCCGGGGCCTCTGGCCCACTCGGGAGAAAATTAAAGGAAGGTAAAAGGAGATAGGGTAAGGGAATTGATGCCTTTTTTTGGTACCAAGTTATCTGTTATTTAATTACTTTTCCTCATACTATATTTAACTAATTATTAATGCTAAAATACAACTAACTATAACAACTAAATTTAATCAAGTGTGCTTCACTTGAGTTCTTTGTGGGCTTCACAGGCCCGGCCCCAAGGGGTCAGGCCCTCTGGCTCTGCCCTCCCCCCACCGGAAGACGGCACAGCAGAAGTCACGACCTTCTGCTCCCCTACTAGGCGTCCTGGTGCCCACTGAAATATCTCCAGGTAAGGTCTGTATGTTTGTCTTAGTGTATGAGGCCCGGGCTTCTGCCACAGGCCTAGTAAAGGTTACGTGTCCTGACGGCAGTTGTAGTCCAATCCGGTTGTAGTCTAATTCGGGTAGGTTGTCCAATCCGGTGAGTCACAGATGGTGGATGTCAGTCCCAGCAGCGCGCAGGCGGTGGTGTGGCCGGAGGAGTGGCGTCGATGCGATGACGTTGGTGGGCCTCCGATTTCCTCACCGGCTATGCAGTACCTGTGGCCAAAGCCACAGGCCAGTTCACCACGTGGTGAGTATGCCTGAAGGCCCACTTGCCGCTCCTGGAAGCAAGCGCAGTGCTGGGGTTCGGAGAGGTGCTTGAGCGATGGCGCCGCTTCACAGCTCAGCTGCCCCTGAGGCGAGCTGCGCTGCAGTGTTCAGCTCTGGGCAGCGCCGCCCAAGGGGCAGACGCCGCAGTGAGATCAGCTCTTCACTCTCTATTGAGCTAGCCTTGGGATCAGTGGACGCTTTTCAGTCAGCGCTCTCCCATATGGGGTCTGTAGAATCCTTGTCTCAGTACCCCAGGGCCAGGGACTGAGCTGAGAGCTCAGAATTTATAGAAAGTCCTCATGATTATGTATGAGCTCATTATAATATTCATGATTCTATGCCGAGGTTTTCAACCAGGTCCTCCTTTCGGCTGAAGGTTCTGGAAACCCTTCCCCTTCGACCAATTGGAGGACTCCATTTTGAACCTGGCTTCATGAATCATTCATGAGTTCAGGTTACCGGGGAAACCAACTGCCTCAGAGTGACCGTTGAAGGAGGCCTGCTAAATGGCAACCTATGAGACTTTAGAATTTCCATGTACCTGCATTGATTTTACAGTGCCAGAGGCTTGTTTCCCCTGACACACGGGGGCGATTATGTCCTAGGGATAAAAATCCCTGACAAAAATCTCTACTAATGTTAAAGTCACCAAAGCAGCCTTAAGAAAAGAGAACATCCAGCTGATTGCAGGGGATACATGCAAAATTGCTCTGAGGAAAGAGGAGCCTCTATATATCTCATTGTAAAAGTCATAGGGAAATTTGCCTCCGCTCCTCACAACAGTAATCAGAAATATCTTAAGATTCATTTCTCCTAGCATGATGAAACACAGATGAAACACCAGTGAGAACTCAGTTATCACCACTGAAATATTCACAGTTCATCAAGGAGCTAAATGGGGACAGTCGGCTGATGATTGTAACAATGAAGAGCACAGCTTGTGAGGTAACTGTGTCAGATACACTAACACAGGTCTTTTGCTTCAACTAGGGCACATGTCCTCAACCATGTGTGTGTGTATTCAACCACATACCTGAGAAGATTTTCAGCTCTTTTACCAACAGAAGATGTTCCATTAAAAGATATTAGCTACCTTGCCTCTATAGAGTCAGAGTCACTTTTCTTCTGCAATGCTTGATGTTACTTCAAGTTGACAATATGTTCCTTTATTTAGAAGATGTGTGATAAATTGTGCCCTATTTCTGTGTATGACAATTTTGTTCTAATAAAGTAGACACATGCTACATGGCCATTACAGACTCACTGAGTGACTCTGGAGAGTCTCTGACTCTCACTCTACCGTATTTAGTTTGTCCTTCTGCAAAATGTATATTATAATAGTTTTTAACTATGTCACTAGGCTGCTGTGAGGAGGAAATGCAGTTTAGTTGAGAGGCATAAGAGTTGGATTCTGAGGCCTTGTCTACATAATGTGGTAGAATGATGCTGCAGACTCATTTTCCTGATATGTATACATCTGTTTTACTGGCACTGCATCCATCAGCTTCAGGTACCAGGGCTCTGCACAGCCCTGTTTCTGTCTACGTCTCATCACTGCTCGGACAACATTTTCCTGATGGAACCCAGTGGTCTGCATTTCTTTTTTATTTACTACACCTTTATTTTCACTTCCTTCAAATGCCGCTATGTTTCTTTTGTGCTGCCCCATACACCTGGAATGTTTTCTTGATACTACATGCCACATAAGCAGCCTCCTCGCCTTCCAAATTCCACCTCAAAACTCACCATGGCTACGTCTACACGTGAAGCCTACATCAAAATAGCTTATTTCGATGTAGCAACATTGAAATAGGCTATTTCGATGAATAACGTCTACACATCCTCCAGGGCTGGCAACGTCGATGTTCAACTTCGACGTTGCGCAGCCCAATATCGAAATAGGCGCAGCGAGGGAACATCTACACGCCAAAGTAGCACACATCGAAATAGGGATGCCAGGCACAGCTGCAGACAGGGTCACAGGGCGGACTAGCGCTTCCGGGGCAACAGCTAGCCGCTCCCTTAAAGGGCCCCTCCCAGACACACTCAGCCTGCACAGCACGTGGTCTGAGGAGCCATAGGCACACAGACCCCGGGCGACGCAGTCATGGACCCCCAGCAGCAGCAGCAGCAGCAGCAGCAGCAGCAGCAGCCAGAGGTCCACCCAGCCCTCCCGGCAGGAGCAGGGCTTGCCCTGCTCCATGCCATGCGGGAGGCAGCTGAGCACCTCCTTGCTACCCCGGAGGAGGAGATGCCCCCAGGGCAGCAGGGCTCAACCCCTACCCCTGCAGCACCCCGCCCCCACCCCCGCCTCACACACCGGCGGCTGTGGAGCTACCCCACCAGCACCGACTGGTGGGAGCGGATGGCGCTTGGGGAGTGGGACAACGACCGCTGGCTCAGGAACTTCAGGATGAGCCGGCAGACATTTATGGAGCTGTGCCAGTGGCTCACCCCCGCACTCAGGCACCAGGACACCGCCATGCGGCGTGCCCTCACAGTGGAGAAACGGGTCGGCATCGCTGTCTGGAAGCTGGCCACTCCAGACAGCTACCGATCCGTGGGGCAGCAGTTTGGTGTCGGCAAGGCCACCGTTGGGGCTGTCCTCATGGAGGTAAGAGAACCCACGGGGGAAGGGCAGGGCAGGGGAGGGGGGCCCGGGCAGAGGAGGGCAGGGGATGGGAGGGGAGGGCAGGGCAGGGCAGAGGAGGGGAGGAGAGGGCGGGGGAGGGCAGGGCAGAGGAGGGGAGGGGAGGGCAGGGCAGGGCCACGCACACCCTGCTCACCCCTCATTGGTGCTGTCCCATGTGCTTTCCCTGCAGGTTGTGCGTGCCATCAACGCCATGCTCCTGCACAGGCTCGTGAGGCTGGGGGACCCAGATGCCACCATCGCGGCCTTTGCCACCCTGGGCTTCCCCAGCTGCTTCAGGGCTCTGGATGGGACTCACATCCCCATCCGCGCCCCGCATCATAGCGGAGGACGATACCTGAATCGCAAGGGCTACCATTCTGTGGTCCTCCAGGCCTTGGTGGACAGCCGTGGACGTTTCCAGGACATTTATGTGGGCTGGCCTGGCAGCACTCACGACGCCCGGGTATTCCGGAACTCGGGCCTGTGCCGCCGGCTGGAGGCGGGGACCTACATCCCACAGCGGGAGATCCCTCTGGGGGACACCACCATGCCCCTCTGCGTCATCGCAGATGCGGCATACCCCCTCCGGCCCTGGCTCATGCACCCGTACACGGGCTATCTCTCCGCTAGCCAGGAGTGCTTCAACGAGCGCCTGAACCACGCGCGCCAGGTGGTGGAGCGCTCATTTGGCCGCCTGAAAGGACGCTGGAGATGTCTCCTGACCCGCCTGGATGCGGGCCCCAACAACATCCTCCTGATTGTGGGTGCCTGCTGCGCCCTGCACAATTTGGTGGAGAGCAAGGGGGAGGCCTTTTTCCAGGGCTGGGCTGTGGAGGCCGGCAGGGCCGACGTGCAGCCACCTGCTGCCCCCAGTCGGCAGGTGGACCCCGAAGGGACCCGGGTCCGGGAGGCCCTGCAGGCCCACTTCGATGATGAGGCCGCGGGGTGAACTCTGACAGGCCCCCCACTGCCCCCCCCTTCCTCCACCACACTCCTGCCCCAACGCCCACACCATGGAGCACCCAACTGCACCCCCCCACACTTTTCCTGGACAAATGACAGCACGCACTTGTGGCTGAACTTAAACTGCTTTTTCTTTTAGAACTTTTTTTTTTTTTAACTATAAATAAAACAAGAACAAACTATATACAACATGTGTGTAACAAAAGTAATGTGTACAAATAAAACAATAGTAATAAAAAAGTTTGTTCACTAATAAAAAGAAAACCAGGGATGATAAAGGGGAGAACTATTTACATGGGGGGGACGGGGCAAACGGGGGCACAAATTAATAAGTCACAACTATATACAAGGGGTGGGGGGCACGTCCCGGGCCCCTCGCCCCTAAAGTCCGGCACTGGGCGTGGGCGGCTGGGAGCCCCGCCGCGGCCGCAGCTCTGTCCGGGGCTGGCTGGGGGCAGGGCAGACCGGAAGATATGCTCGGCGAGTCTCAGCTGGCTCCAGGGGTCCCTCGGCGCTCCGGCCCTCGGTGGTGGGTGGCGGGGCGATGGCGGACGGGACGGCGACGTGCGGAGCAGCTGGTGGTGCGGCAGGTGGAGCAGGCAGGGCGGGCGCTGCGGCGGCCAGCGCAGCATGGGAGGCCAGGTAGTCCACCAGGCAGTTGAAAGTGTCCATGTCGGCCCCCCATGCCTCTTGGCGCCAGGCCAGCGCCCGCTCCTGCAGTTCGAGGCGGCATTGCTCCACCCGCAGGCGCTGCTCTGCCACCTCCAGCTGCCGACGGTGGATGGCCAGCAGCTGGGGGTCTGTCGCCGTCGGCTGGTGGTGGCGCGGGGTCCGCCGTCTAGCTCACCATGGGGCCGGTCGGACCTCGGCCGAGGGGCTTGCCTGGAGCGATGGCCCCGGAGGGGTCTCCGGGACCACTGATGCCTCGCCGGTGCTCTCTTCCGGCCCTTCCGATGGTGCAGCTGCAGGACACAGGAGAGGAGGGGGGGAAAAAGAATGGAGACAGGCGTTAGTGTGGGCCCCGAGCCGTGGCCTTTGTCCCCCCAGCCCTGTGCTGCAGGTTCCCCATCCCCGTCCCTGGGAGATGCTGCTGTGATGGATGGGGTTCAGGGGTCCCCCTGCCCTGCACCCCGTCCCCTGGTGGGAGCAACTCTCACTTCACCCCGCAGGGTCTGACAGCAGGAGAGGCTTCTTAGGCCACAGATGCCCAGTTTCTGGCAGGAGTGACAGCACCAGCTGTCGGAAGAGACAGTCCTTCCAACCCGTCCTGGGGAGAAGACCCCAAGGGGCGCCCCTCTGGGATGCAGCTTTCCCCCTCCTCAGGCTGGCTGCCTTCCAGCTCTCCCTTCCCCTAGCCTCTACCTGTGGCCCCCGCCCTCCCCCCACAATTCCAAGCCAACTCGGCTCCTCCCTCCTCTTCGTTCAGGGCAGAGGTGTCACCTGCGAGCTGTAGCCCCAGGATCATCCTTTGCCCCTGGGAGCTATTCAGCTCTTGTTGCTCATATCTAGCCTGAGTCTCCCTTTTGCACTCCCCCCACTCCATCACATGCTGCTGCTGCTGCTGTTGCTGCTCCTGCTGCTGCGGGGTGTCCCACCCCCTCCTCCCAGGGGCCCCTCGAGGTTCCTCTCCCCCCTGCCCCGGGGATGGGGCATGGCACTGTCGTGCGGGGTGGGGGGGGGCAGGAGCTGATGCACTGCTGTGAGGGACATGGCCCTGCTGTCCTTGGGGCCATGGCCATGTGAGCATGTGGGGGGCCCTGGACACATATCTATTACCCCCCGCCCCTCAAGCCCAGGGGTGTACACCAGAGGGGGGTACATACCTGTCGGTCCACTCCCACGGTCTGGAGATCCCTGGGGGGTGGAGGCCCAGCTGCTGCTCCGGGATGGCAGGAGGAGGATCTGCAGCCCGGATTCTGCAGAGGAGGAGCCCCCTCCTCCTCCTCCTCCTGCCGCGATGTCCCGGGGGTGGGCTCTGGGGGGGGCCCCCGGGGTGCGGGGCTTACCTCCGGGGCGGACTCCGGCTGCAGGGCCTGCTGGGGCTCGTCGGCCGAAGTATCAAGGGTGGCCAGAGGGGAGGAGGTGTGCTGGGGGCCCAGGATGTCCCTGAGCTCCCTGTAAAAGGGGCAAGTGACGGGGGCGGCCCCAGATCGGCTGGCCGCATCCCGGGCCCGGGAGTAACCCTGCCGCAGCTCCTTCACCTTACTCCTGACGTGATCAGGAGTGCGGGCAGGGTGACCCCGGGCAGCCAGGCCGTCGGCCAGCCGAGCGAACGCATCCGCGTTCCGCCTCTTGCTCCCCATTACCTGGAGCACCTCCTCCTCGCTCCAGAGCCCCAGCAGGTCCCGCAGCTTGGCCTCCGTCCAGGAGGGGCCCCGCTGCTGCTTGCCAGCCTGGCTGCCCGCCTGGCTGGGCTGGCTGCCCTGGCTCCCCTTGGGGGGTTCCCCTGGGGGCGCTGGGGGGGCTGCCGGGCAGCCATCGCAGGTGGGGTGGCTGGTTTGGATGGCTGAGGGACGTGCAGGCTGGCCGCGTGTCTGGGCTGCCGCCTGCACGTTCCCTCAGCTTCCTGCACAGGAAGGGAGGGGGAGGGGACCTTTAAGGGGCCGCTCCATGCGGCCACCATTGAGCTGAGGGGCTGGAGAGAGCGTCTCTCAACCCCTCAGCTGATGGCCGCCATGGAGGACCCCGCAATTTCGATGTTGCGAGACGCTCAACGACTACACGGTCCCTACTTTGACGTTGAACGTCGAAGTAGGGCGCTATTCCTATCCCCTCATGGGGTTAGCGACTTCGATGTCTCGCCGCCTAACGTTGAAGTTAACTTCAAAATAGCGCCCAACGCGTGTAGCCATGACGGGCGCTATTTCGAAGTTAGTGCCACTACTTCGAAGTAGCGTGCATGTGTAGACACGGCTCATGTCCTATAAGAATAATTGTAGGGATTAAGTATGGATAGTAATGTCTAAATGGTTATAGTCAGGAACCACGGTTAGAGACACAAGTTAAAACAAAGGTTAGAGCCAGAGTCAGGTGTCAAGCCAAGGGTCAGAACTAGGTTCACACATCCAGGGTAGCATGTAGGAGAAAGACCATGGAGTAAGGCAGGATTGAGGAATGGATGGGAGTACTTGGGATGATGAAGGCAGGAACCAGGAAAAGGATGGGAGGCAAAGCTCAGAAGGCTGGGACCACAGCAGGTGGCAACCAGAGATTCACATAGGTGCTCCTCTGCTTCTTTCTGATACTCCAGCCAACCGGCTGGGCTGGATGTCTCTCCCAAACAGAGTTTTGTGAGTGGGCCTTTTGTGGGCAAGAGCTTCAATGGCCACTTTCTTCACCATTTTGGGTGAGGTGCTGGGTAATTGCCTCAGTCTGAGCAGTTCTCAGGGACTGAGGGTTTGCTGCCTGTGATCACTCACCATAAGGATCTAACGAATTATTTAAACCATGTGAAAAAATGGGGTTTTAAAGAATAACAGACAACTAAGAACATGCATAACAGCACCCAAGCATGCCCATAGCCACTATGCTGATTTATCAATTAATTAAAAATAAAAAATAATATTAACAGGACTTCATAATGCTGTTGGGTATCAGATACCCCTTGACACTGCTGTGTAACTGCACAAATAGCTATGCCACAAAGCTGGTTTGTGCCAGACAGGGTGATAATTTGTACACTGGTGTAAGGCAGGATGCAATCTCAGATGAGAACTCCTAGTTTGCTTTTTGAGTCCCAGCAGTTGGATGCAGCACTGCAAACACAAATTTAGTTCCTCATATTAGACTAGATACTAGTCAACTCCTGACAAGAAGGAATGTGGCTGTGGAAAGGCATGCTGGCAAGATAGCCATAACCCTCAGACCTAGCCTAAAAGATAGATGATGTAGTATGCTGCCATAACCCTACTGATTATGTGAGTTCAGAGTCACATGTGGATTTCCGTCACTAAAGGACTTGATTGCTCCTCCTTTGAAGTCAACAGCTATTTTCCTATTCACTGTAGTGAGAGTTGATTGAGCCCATACTTCACAATTCACAGATCAGATGTATATATTGCATGTACAGTAAATGCTTTCATATCTGGCAACCCCAGGACCAGGAAGTTGCTGGATGTTAAAATATTCTGGGTAATAGAGAGCAGCTGGGGGAGGCACGGGGGGGGGGCGGTCAGTGGCCCCCTCCTAACAAAATTCAGCTCCTCACACACACTCCCAGTGCTGGCTGCCATTCAGCTGCTGCCCTGTTACTTTTTTGGTGGGGATGGCCGCACCACATGGGGAGCTGCTTGTGGGGCTCACCCATGGCTGTGCTACATGGGGAAACACTCTGGGTGGCAGACACCAGGTGGGAAAGCAGAGGAGCCTACTGACTGTGCACACAAGCAGCACAGAGGGACACAAGGCACGTGCAGAGCAGGCTGGCTCCAATTGGTGTGGTGTTGCTTGCACTCTGTTCTGCTCTCCAGGGCTACGTCTACACGTGCCCCAAACTTTGAAATGGCCATGCAAATGGCCATTTCGAAGTTTACTAATGAAGCGCTGAAATGCATATTCAGCGCTTCATCAGCATGCGGGCGGCAGCAGCGCTTCGAAATTGACGCGCCTTGCCGCCGCGCGGCGCGTCCAGACGGGGCTCCTTTTCGAAAGGGCCCCGCCTACTTCGAAGTCCCCTTATTCCCATGAGCTCACGGGAATAAGGGGACTTCGAAGTAGGTGGCGTGCTTTCGAAAAGGAGCCCCGTCTGGACGCGCCGCGCGGCAGCAAGGCGCGTCAATTTCGAAGCGCTGCTGCCGCCCGCATGCTGATGAAGCGCTGAATATGCATTTCAGCGCTTCATTAGTAAACTTCGAAATGGCCATTTGCATGGCCATTTCGAAGTTTGGGGCACGTGTAGACGCAGCCCAGCAGAGTAAGATGGGGAAGCCACATCATGGCATGGGGTTTGCCAGAGTCATGCCAGTTATTTGAGAGCTCCGATTGATCAAATACCAGATGAAACAGAGCTGCTGTACTAGTTCTGAGCTACATGACCCCTCATAGCCAAAATCTTGTCCATGGCCCAGTCCAACATACCTCCACCCACACCTTCTTCAAGTCCTCATTAATTAAAATACACTTCTAGGAAATTATACACAAACAAGCATCAACAAAATTGAAAAGTTCAAGCAAAGAAAAACAAGAGAACTAACAAAATAGGTCCTTAAACACTTACCTTTTCCTTTCTGCCCAACTGCTATCATTTATATCTATTTTGACCATTTAATTTGCAAACTCTTGGTGGCAGAGGCCTTCTGTTAACACAGTAAAAACTTCATGTTGCTAAAATACAGTCCATACAAGAAAAAGAGTGTGTAATCTGCAGTATAGGAAATATTGTTAAACACACACCAAACCCTTTACTGTTCACAGGTCTACATAGTAATCCCTTTAGCATTAACATCAAGCTTGTCCATATGATGAGATGAAAAATACATCTGAAAGTCATGAAAGATTACGAGTTAATATTTTATTAACATAAAAAACGTTTTCAGCACAAGCTCACTCAGGTGTAGCCCTGTTCTCCACCAGAAATGCAATTCAGTGTGAGCTGTTTCCTAAAGGAAAAGTACATGTGAGAATTTAGATTATTTTGTCTAGCACAGCTGCTGCCTGTACTGCAAAATGAGAGCTACAGCTGATGACAAGGTAGTATGGAACTTGACACCTCTGCTGGCATTCATCCAAGAACACAGAATGTTTTAGCCAGCCTGCAGCATGTGATACATTTCTTAATTGTTGATAACATATAATTAGGACAATCTAAGCCTACTTTAATGAATGCAATAAGTTAAACTGAAGTGCTTCACTATACTTGGATAGACTTTGTTAGTCTTGGAGCATGAATCTGCAGAATCACATTTTATAAACAGTACAAAATGGAATCTTCCCTTTACAAACTATCAGCCCAGAATTATGGCTGACACCCTAAGCCACAGGATAAATTCTGTGCATGGTATAAATGTCAGCTGACCTTCATGGCGAAGGTGCCTAAAATAAACTTTTCTTCTTAAAGATTATAAATACAAATTTTATATGAAGATTTCTGGCAGATAAAAGGATGATTGTCTAATACTTCAGCTAAATGTGCTTGATTTATTTTCATAACCTTCAGGCATTTGTCCAGAAGGTAGATAATCCATTCTACCGTACCTCAGCAATGGGCAGCTGGATGGGGAAGAATACAAATCACAGGGGGTTATAAAATCATCAAATGATTAATAAGATTGCATTAATATTTTCATTCCTGGGCTATTCACATTCTATAACTATCAACTGTGTAAATGCTCATGCATTCAGGAACTTAAATACCTGTGTATCATCTCTACCTCTATAGTGGATCATTTCAGCATAAGTTTTACAAATGCTTTTGGACGAGGAATGAAAAGCCAGTATATAATACAGTCTGGGAAGTAATGTACTGGTATTTCAGTTAAATAAAAAAATTACACAGGGAGTAAAGATCTCCCCATTTATTCATCACATCCTTTCTAAGGCTTTTTGCTCTTTAAATTTGTTCTAATGTTATCAGAATTGATTTTTCGTCTCTCTGATCCCAGAGGAAATGTCTTCAGCGACGCTCTCAATGGGTAACTGTAATGAAGAATCAGCTTGTAGAGCTGTTACTATAGTGCTCTCAGTTCCAGTGCTTCTGAAAAATTTTATTTAGCTGATAAAAAGCTCTGCATTCCAAAGCTCTAAATTTAGAAGTATTTCCTCTCCCCCCCCCGCCCCAATTTTTGGCATAAAACTAATTTAACTGTTTATTTTTTTTAATATTCCACCAATGAGAGTTTTAAAATTAACTTTTGCAGGTTTTTAAATAAATACTGAACCTAACTAAAAACATGGCTAAAAACCTCACAATAATACTAGAAACAAAAATCTATCTACATTTTCACTTTTTTGACATTGTGGGACAAACTATGAGGCTTTACTAGAAAATATCTATGTACAAAGAGCTCTGCTGGAATGTTTACTTCTACCTTGTATTTAAGAAAGGCATTTTAACAGGGGTACTACTTTCTGGCTGTCTTGGGCAAGAAGCCCAGCTCTATTTTTAGATGTCAACGTCCTAAATTGTATACTATATCACACAGGGCAATGAAAGCAAAAACGGCAATTCAGCTTCCTATTATTTTTGAGAGACAGCCAACTCTGCCCCATTTCTGCTGAAAAGCTCAGCTTTAAGCTACACATAATCTCCAATAAAATCACTATAAAGAATACAGGCTACGTATACACTCACGATTTAATTTACATGTACAGTACACATTAGCTGGAGAAGAGTGAAGTCATAGTAGCTGAAAATAACATCAACATATAAATATTTTATTTTCTACGCTCTCCTTGTTATAAATAAGTCTATAACAGCTTTCATTTGCATCATTTTTATTAAAAATAAAATCTTTCCTCAGTATTCAGAACTGAATCACCCTCAAGTCCACAGCTCATTTCCTCAAATTCTGTTCAACTATGCACTTGATTATGAAATCCTTACTTGGGTGAGTAGGCCTTACAGTAGTAGTCCCACCTTGTGGGTGTAAAACTTTAAGTACTTGGGCCGATAATACGTTGTCTTGTACCACTTACAAATAAGGCAAGAGCTTGATAGTGACACTTTTTTAGGTACTGGCCACCTGCACTTGTCTACATCTACTTGAAACTCCACCCATACCTCTGACAATCAAATTCCATCCTACAGATGTTTCCTAGGTAGCCAACACACAACGACAGAAATGGACTGCGTGCAGTGGGAGGAAGCAAACAAAAAAATGTAACCGTCTGATAATTAGACAAAGAACACACAGAAAACTGCTATAGCATAAACACCATGCAATGTAATGAGAATGGCAGTAATTTTACCCTCACTGGTTCCAAAGTAGGAGGAAAGATTATAATGAGATGATGATAAAAGAATAACAACATTTTGCACTTACATGAGCACATCATGTTTTCCAAGATCTGTGGAAACAAAAACTAATTCAAATTCGTGGCACTCAAGTGAGGTAAGTATTAACTGTGAGGCAGGAATGTATTTTATACAACTCCCAGAAGGCTTCTGAGGGAGGTATGTATCATATTCCCTCCAGTAACTTGTCAGTTGGTAGGGGTGATAATATTGAACTATCATCTATAACAGTATATATTCTGTGGGCGAAATTTCCCCTTTCCCCCAGAAAGCATCATTACTGAGGCTAAGGAATGGAATTCACACCGTCCCTCCACACACAAACACATCCCGTTTGTAGTCAGGACTCAGAGCTGCAACACAGCACCTGTGTGTCCTCTGTTTCACCCTACTGGTTAGAATGGTGTTCCTACTCCACTGGAAGCCCCTTGGTATGACCGTTCTATCCACTTGCCCTCTGCCCCAGCTAATATAGATAAAGTGGCATTCCAATGGTAGGAAGTTTTGCACAGGGCACAGGGACTAGTACAGTCCATTTATGGGAGAGCTCCCCACTAACTCTGCAGGGAGGCTAGTTTGAATAGTTAGGCCACTTACACTGCTTTGGTCTACTCTCACACTGAGAACACATTCAGCATAAGAAAGCACTATGCCTGATGATAGAAGAGTTTGCAGGATCAATCCTTTTGAAACCACTGTGTATTTAAAGCTGACTTCTTTGTGTGTCCAAACCCCATTTGCTTTACTCATGTCAGTAGTCCTATTGAGGTTAATGGAATTACTCACTTGAGTATGGGCAGCAGGATGTAGCCCCTGATCCAGTTATATTTATGAAAAGACTTTAAAACAATGTTCCTTGCCTGTTATATTTGTGGGATTTAATATTTTTTACAGCAAATGGTTTATGGTTATTTCTAACATGAGAGTACAGAAAGGTACCTGGTCTCAGTCTTGTTCTCACAGAGACTTATAGACCATATTTAATGTTACTCAGTATGAGCAGTCTCAATGACTTCACTAGAATTACTCATTGTGCCTAAAGCAAAACGTTAAGGATGGGGGGATGCCTTTGCAGCTTTTAAGAATCAGGGCCCTTGTGGTTAATGCACAGGACTGGTCATCAGAAACGCTGAATTCTATTGTTGGCATTGCCTCTGAATTGCTGTGTGACTTTGGATAAGATCATTCCATCTCCCTAGGTCTGTATTTCCCTATCTGTAAAATGTGAAACAACACCATCTCACAAAGATGTCCAAAAATTGAAGTTTGCAAGCACTTAAGAGATCCCCTAATGAAAGGCAGAGCATACTTGCAAAGTGTTTTGGTGGGTATTATTATAATAATCTGTCAGACACTCAACAATGCAATCTGTTTAATGAAAAAAAACATTTTCTTTTTGCTATTTTTGCATAACGTTTACTTATTGTAGGGTTGCTCATCGTTGCTGAGCTGCAGGCATCAGGAGCTTATCTTGAAATAAAGTTTGAAATGGTGCTTCAAAGGAAAAAAAAAAAGAAAAAACAGAAGCATTTTCCTGTGTGTTACAGAGTAAGTCCTTGGGAAATTTACAGGCATACACAGTAGATGCAGTTGTTTGTTTCCAGGGACATATGTTTTTGCTGGGGCAGAAACGATAAACAGGCCAGGTAGTGGCACAGTGCAGCCATGAAAAGAAGTAGAAACTTTTGTTACTTTCAAAACAAAAAGCAGTCAAGTAGCACTTTAAAGACTAGCAAAATAGTTTATTAGGTGAGCTTTCGTGGGACAGACCCACTTCTTCAGACCATAGCCAGACCAGAACAGACTCAATATTGATATTACAATATTGAGTCTGTTCTGGTCTGGCTATGGTCTGAAGAAGTGGGTCTGTCCCACGAAAGCTCACCTAATAAACTATTTTGCTAGTCTTTAAAGTGCTACTTGACTGCTTTTTGTTTTGATAGTGTATAGACTAGCACGGCTTCCTCTCTTTTGTTACTTTGTTATTGTATAGAGTTCAGCCTACCAAGAGGGGAACAGTGAGGGAAGTTGCACAGGGGCCCACTGACTCAAAAGGCCCCAGGGCTTCAGCCACCACCACTGCAGTAGGGCACTGAGGGCTGACTTGGGGTGAGGGGAGGTGTGGTGTAGTCCATGCAGAGCTGAGGGCTGGCTGTCCCAGCCCTACTCCTTCTGTCTGAGGCCTCGCCTCTTCTGGGAGCATGACACTGTCACCCCCGCCACCTTGCCCAGGGGCTCAGCAAGTCTGTTGGACCCCTGTACATAGTCCTGTTCCTAATAAAAGGTTTATCTTAAAAGCATTCTGCTTGTCAGTAACATATTACTACACAGGCTTTGCAAAGGGATGGGGAGAATTTATTGTGTTGAATTTAGGCTCGATCAAGTTTAATTCTTTTCCTTTAGAGGAAAGAGCTCTTTGTGACAGCTATATCTATGTCCATGTTGTCATTCATCCTCCTGATATCCACAGAGTACAAGACAATATGTTGAAGGAAACAAATATTGAGCATTTTCATGAAGAGATATTCCATCCACACACCCATCCATCCGAATTAATCTTTCCACCATGACTAAGAAGGCTGACAATTCTGCTGTGTGCAAACAGCTCCAGTAGAGAGATGGAAGATGATTCCTTCCCTCGGCTGGCTTTGAGGGATTCAGATGTTTTTTAAAAGACATTTTTAGACTAGACCTAATTTTAGTGATTGAAGAGGAGTCAGCTTCTTGTTTTGTTTTTCTTTTTCTCTCTGCAGTGTGCACCTGATTTGTGAGAAGACTGGAGAAGGATGGAATATTTCATCCAATTTGAAAGGACTGCCATTACCAATGGAGCATAACAATTTAAAAAAATTGATTTAAAATGCATCTTGCTTCAACAGTGGGCTGTATTAGCATAAAGCTTGAAGATAGTGAATGTTATCAAAGATGTTTGATCAACTACTATTGTACAAATAAGTACACATAGAGTGTACTCAGTATGGTTGATTCTCTCAACAATATGCAGAACTTGCATTTATGTTAATAGCATTTATATATACTTAGGGAAAGGAGAATAGACTCCCACGTGTATAAATTCATTGTCTGCCTCCTTCTCTTTGCAATATTACATTTTTAGAATCCTGGTTTTAAAAATGCACTATAAATCTCACAGTGAGTGTTACTGAAGTCTCAACTCTAAATAAATAGTTTAAAATAAAAGTTGTATAAATATCCATCTGTGCCAACGATGCGATTTGAAAGGGAGTGCTGTAAACACAAAGTAAATTAAATGGGATCTACTTTTGTGGGGTAAATGGCTACTTAGACCAGTTATTATAGAGGAGATGTTGTTGTGTGGTGCGACAGCACGTACCCATGTGGTTAACCTACAACTGGTGGAAGAAACAAGCCCCACCCATACCTAGGAGCAGTGCCATAGCCAGACCACAACTCCTGTGAGGCAGAAACTCAATTTGCTGAAAATGAAGCACAGGCACTGTCACAGCTCATTAGCTGGTTACAGACATATTGCAAGGGAAGAAAGAGGAATTTGGTGGATGGTCCAACTTCCACATGTGCTATGAATAAAACAGACTATTGTTTTTTGATAAAGAAATATTGTTTTGAATATGCCGAGTAACTAAGACAAGCCAGCAGAATTTTTTGGCCAAATATAGTCTCCTGCTCACTGCTAAAAATCCTAGCTTTTAAATTAGGAGCTGAAGTCATTGAAAAAAAAAAGTTTACATTCCTGAAGCCTGCTGCAGCAAAGCCAAACAAATGTTTGGCTTAATAGTCCTCTCTTTCATGAGTCTCACTTCAACATCTAAGTGAGAAAATGCCATTTCTATTATCAAGTAATGTAATGCTGAAAGGATTTTTTTGTTTACATATTCAGAAAGATCCAGTAGGGATACTGCTGTGGTATTAGCCTATGAAACATTTTTTGACTTAGAGAAACTGTGGTTTCAGCTTCTGGCATTAACGGTAACTCTAGGTCACCAACATTAGCAGTGTGTTTTTTTAATAAACCCAAACCACTGGAATACAGGAAAAGTGTCACAGTAGTCAGCTTCAGTGATAAGTGCCTGAAGAGCTAGTGAGATATCTAGGATTGGGAGCTCACCTAGGAAAACCAACCTTAAAATTCTGTTGCCTTAAGTCAATTTTGTGTGTGACACCCTGTCACAATCTATAGAAGGGGATACTGTAGCTGCTGGCAGACTGAATTTTCTTACACAGACTGAAGCATATATTTTGTGCTTTCTGCATTTACGGTCTCCATTAAGAGAAGCAGCTTTTCCAGAACCACCCAGGACTTAGGTTTGGATTCCTATGACAGAAGGCCAGATTCAATATCACATCTGCACAAGTTCCAAATGCAAAGATGGGGGCAAGTAGCTTGTGCCTGCCTGTTCCAAGATCTATTGGGTCCTACTGGCTTCTGGAGCATGCTGAGGCAGCTATGAAATTTTTAATCACACTGGAAGCCAGCCACAAGTTCAGAACAATTAGCAACCCAACCAATTTGGTACTAAAAGCATGCCTGCTTAATCCTCTGTGGTTTGAAGGTGGTGTGAGGGAGGTAAAATTTTCCCTGCTCCTCTGCCAACTGGTCCATGGAGAAAAGGTTGGTTTTTTTTTTCCTGACCTCAAACAGGTGATCGGTCAGACCTGTGGCCTTGACATCAGGATCACCCTAGGTGGTCTTTCTTACTACTCCCCTGCCTGCCCCTTCTAGCCCGATGTTGGGGATATTCTCCATTGGTAAGGTTGTTGCGGAGCATGTGTGAATTCTCTTTTTACAACCCAATGGACAATGCTGACATCTGTAAACAAATAGCAGATGGCCAGTACTACAATGGCATTACAATGTGGAAGCATCCTTTGTTGTGGGGTGCACACTCCACCCACTTGGGTTCATGCATGAAATAGTGAGGGAGAGGAACTCCAAATATTCAGAGGTCAGTTCAAACATTTGGATGTTTAAGAAAAACTCACCCACACTTCCTAAACCTTGCCCTAAAGCAGAGCTATATATCAATTCATTAACAACACTCCCCTTTTTTTCTCAGAACTCCGAAGTGTGGGAAGTGCTCTTGAGGCAATGCCCAGACTGCCATATAGACCCCCAATCAAGTACATTACATGAGTGGAAGCGTGTCTGGTGACCACCTTTTTCCTTCTCCATTTTAACACTTCCAGCAAAGTTTTACTTTGCATTTTCTCAGTCTCTTCTCACAGCCTTTTGGGCTGGTGGTTTGTATGAGTTCTGGATTTATTTGACAGATGGCAGAGCCAGCACAGTGGGATTGTGTTGGAAGGACTAATTACACCATTCCAGCAGCAATACTCTTATTTCCATGCACATCAAATAGGCAGAGTGAGCCGATGTAGGATGATGCTTAAGCTTAGGTCAAACCAAATACAGTCAGAAGGATGTATTAACACTATTTCCATGGTAGTAAGATATGTTGTGAGGAATAAGATATTTTACAGGTACGCTGGGAGAGGGGGGTGGTTACATCATGACTGCCACATCAAAGTACTCTACTACAGCCAGGGCTCTGAACACACTATTTTATCTCGCTTTCTCTGATTTCCCCTTTGTTAAATGGGGATAATGTCAAGATCACATGATTATTAGTAGCCTTGGCACAGTATTTTAAAACCCTGGAATGAAAGCTTCTGTAGAAGTATCAAGAGTTATTAGAGTGTAAATAAGAATGCTGCTGTTCCAGAAGGATGCTGACAAATTGGAGAGGGTTCAGAGGAAAGTCACAATGACCAAAGAATTACAAAACATTTAGGCTACATTAGCTGTGTCTACATATGCCCCATGCTTTAGAAGGGGGCATGTTAATGAAGCAGTCTGGAAGATGCTAATGAGGTGCTGACATGAATATGAATGCCTCATTAGCATAATGGCAGCCGTACGCGCTTTGAAAGTACACCTTTTGGAACGCATGCTGCCCATGTAGCCTTTCAAAAGGACCCCCTGACTTCGAAAGTGCCTTCAATTCTTTCAAAAGAAAAAAAGCAGCATAGACAGGGCTCTTTTAAAATAAACTCCATCTTCGAAAGAACCCTTCTTCCTATTTTGTTTCAGGAAGAAGGGTTCTGGTGTTTATTTTCCAAAGAGCCCAGTCTACATTACTTTTTTTCTTTTGGAAGAATCTCTTTTGAAAAGAGAATACGCAAATGAAGCACACGATATGTAAATCAGTGCCTCATTTGCATTTTTGATTTCCCTCATTTGCATTCCTCTTTCGAAAGAGGAATGCAAGTGTAGACATAGCCATAGTGATAGAGTCAAAGCCTTTAGTGCGTGTAGCTTGACAAAAAGAAGGTTAAGGAGTGAATAGAGCCCAATCTGTAAGTACCTACATGAGTAACAAATGTTTGATAATGGACTCTTCAGCCTAGCACAAAAGGGTATGACAAATTCCAAGGCTACACACTGAAAATGGACAAAATCAGACTGGAAATAAGGCACATGTTTTTAAAAGTGAGGATGACTGACCATTGGCACAGTTTACCAAGGATTTTGGTAGCTTCTCTATGTTTAAAACAAGATGGGATGTGTTCTGCAAGATATGATCTAATTCAAAAGGAATTACTTGAGGGAAGTTCTATGGCTTATTATACAGGTCACCCTATGCCAGGGGTCTACAACCTGCAGTTCAAGAGTCACATGCGGCTCTTTAAGGACTTCTTTGTGGCTCCTGACACTATAATTGCAAAGTAAAAATAAAAAATCTCTCATTATTGTTGATAAACAGTGAACATCTAAAAGCCCAGAAATGACCAACTCATATATAAACAGGAAACAATATGGCTGCTGCATCTACACTACAGTCCTCTTTTGAAAGAGGAATGCAAACGAGGACAATTGAAAATGCAAATGAAGCACTGATTCAAAAATCTTGCACTTCATTTGCATAATCTTTTCTGATCGTGCTTTAGGAAGAGATTTTTTCCTAAATAAAAAGCACTGTATGTAGACGGGGTTATTTTGGAAAAAAAAAAACCTTTTTCAAAAGAACCCTAATACCTCACTTTTTTTCAGGAATAAGGGTTCTTTGAAAATGTTTTTTTCTTTTTCCCAAGGGAAGCCCATCTACAGTGCTGTTTTTGTCTTCGTAAAAGTCTCTTCTGCAAACATGAACACACGAGATTGTGTAAGTGAAGCGTAAGACTTGTAAATCAGTGCTTCATTTGCATTTTCAATCTTCCTCATTTACATTCCTTCTCCAGAAGGGTTAGTGTACACGTAGCCTATGTGATCTCAAAATATTGGATCGCTCCCCCTAGTATCCTCCAGAGAGAAAAAGAGAAGGTTCGAGAGCGTGAATCAGGACAACGGCGGTAGAAACACACACATGAAGTGTGAGGAAATAGAATACGTAAAAAGTTTGTGAATGTCCTGCAGTATACATGTATCACATTACAAATCATTGTGTCCAAGTGTGGTGGTCTTAAAATAGGCATTACGAGAAGTATTGTTTGACGTTATTTATTAAGGACCATCTCGTATTCACATACATTGAGGCTCTTGAATTACTGATTTTTTTTTTACCAAATCGGAAAAAAATGCCTCGTCTTGTTATTTTGTTTGCTGACTTTGCAGAAGATGATAAGAATGATTCATTTTGGCCTATGAATCTATGAATGCTAAATATATTGTAAAATATGTTTTTACATTCTTGGTTGCTGTAAATTTGCTTCACCAACAGCTGATTTCTATCATGCTGGGAAATCCTGGTATGGCATAAAGTGAGGGTAACCAGAGTCCTTGGGGGACACTGCTATTTATCTTTTCTCACCATGAAAACTAGCCATTTATTCCTACCTTGTGTTTCTTCAGCTTTAATCAGATATCAGTCCATGAGAATACCTTTTCTCTTATCCCATGACTACCTACTTTGCTAAAGATCCTTTGGTAAGGGACAAAAGTTTTCTGGAAGTCAAAATATATTATAACTAATAGATCACTGTTGTCCGTAAGTTTGTTGTCTCCCTCGAAGAATTCTAATAACAAAGCTGGGGATGAGGATTTACCTATACCTGCATTCAAAAAGTGTGCAATCAAGTGATTTCCCCCCACCCCCACTATGTAAAATGTAGGAAGTTAAACACACAAATATATATCTGTAAAATGGATATCTGTAATCTGTAATAAATATAGCCATATTACAGATATGCAAATATTGTAATTTGCGCTTTTTCCCCCTCTTAGGCCGCGTCTACACGGGCACGCTACTTCGAAGTAGCGGCGCCAACTTCAAAATAGCGCCCGTCACGGCTACACGTGTTGGGCACTATTTCGAAGTTGAAATCGACGTTAGGTGGCGAGACGTCGAAGTCGCTAACCCCATGAGGGGATGGGAATAGCGCCCTACTTTGAAGTTGAACGTCGAACTAGGGCACGTGTAGACAATCTGCGTCCCGCAACATCGAAATAGCGAGGTCCGCCATGGCGGCCATCAGCTGAGGGGTTGAGAGACGGTCTCTCTCCAGCCCCTGCGGGGCTCTATGCTCATCATGTGCAGCAGCCCTTAGCCCAGGGCTTCTGGCTGCTGCTGCGGCAGCTGGGGATCCATGCTGCATGCACAGGGTCTGCAACCAGTTGTTGGCTCTGTGGATCTTGTGTTGTTTTGTGCAACTGTGTCTGGGAGGGGCCCTTTAAGGGAGCGGCTTGCTGTTGAGTCCGCCCTGTGACCCTGTCTGCAGCTGTTCCTGGCACCCTTATTTCGATGTGTGCTACTTTGGCGTGTAGACGTTCCCTCGCAGTGCCTATTTCGATGTGGTGCTGCCCAACATTGAAGTTGAACGTCGACGTTGCCAGCCTTGGAGGATGTGTAGACGTTATTCATCGAAATAGACTATTTCGATGTCGCTACATCGAAATAAGCTATTTTGATGTAGCGTGCACGTGTAGATGTAGCCTTACTTGAGGTACTGAAGCTCTGCTTTTTTGCACACAGGCCCCCAATATACTAATATTTATGTGACTGATTGGAACTATTCAGGGTGTGTACATTTTAGTACATGTAAAAGTCTTTGCAGAAGAGGGACTATGTTTTTAAATAGGTGTCACAGAATAGAAATCACGCTATATGGGTAAGTCAATGTTACTGGAGTTTAGGAAACTGCTTTTATGTCTTCTGCCTTTATTTCAGTTCTGCAACTTTAACAGTACATTAACATAATTTTATTCACTATTTGTTTCTTTTTATGGTAGAAGATATTACTTGTCATATTTTAAATGAGATACTTGTGGATTTGAAAGTTTTTTAAGAACAGTTTACAGCACTAATTTGCAACAGTGATGTAAAAGTGTGAAACCTGCATTTCCTTGAATTATTTGTATTGAAATAAGATAAAGGAATGCCTGTTCTCAGTGTTGCCAATTCTTGTAATTTTATCACAAGTCTCAATATATTTGGCATTTTTCTTAAAGCTTCAGCTCCTGGAGTCATAGGATTACATGACTGTCGTCAGGTCTCATTACAGAATCCATTTCTAGCTTACCTAATTATGGAGAAAAGTCTGAAAATGTACCACCAGAATGTTCAAAAGTCACAAAGAGAATAAAAAGAACTAAACATATAGTGCATAAAATCCAGGCATTTATCAATGGCATAAACTTCAACAGAGATGGAATGTAACTCATATTTATAAATTTCACAATATTAAAACTTTTAAATCTTATTTTTGGAGTCTTGACTCATGAGTTTTGATAAATCATTTGCTGTGGCACAGTTGGGTCACGTCTCTCCGCTCCTCCCCCTCACCAAAGTTCCAGGAGCACTATATGAAGATCCATGCTATTCTTAGAATGGCTGACAAAGCCCAAATGAAAGCCACCCACATCTTACGGGTAAAAGATTCTCAGATGTCATGTAACACTAGGGTACCACCAAATGCTGGCTGTACCACTCCCGACCACGGTACTAAAGATCAGATTTTGCTCACAGCAGCTGATCTCTAATAAAGAATAAAGACTGTGGTGGAAACAGATGATAAAAAAGACTTTCAAAAAGAACAAATTGAAAATGACAGGTCACTCCTGTTGAGTTAATAGCATGTAGTTCTTCAGGGTGTAGTTATTCAGTAATTTAACATCAGAACATAAGAATGGACATAGCGAGTCAGACCAGTGGTCCATCTAATTGACTATCCTCTCTCCTGACAGTGACTGGTGCCAGATGCTTCAGAGGGAATGAAGAGAAGAGGGCAATTTATTTTTGAGATAGGGGCAACTACATCTGCACACAACATTCAAGATCTAAGTATGTCATTTATATTGAGGCAATCTATTTTCTGCCTTAGTGCTGATCCCCATTATTTGTTAATGCTTCCCAACATTCTGTTTGCTTTTGTGACTGCCACTGCACAGTGAGTGGATGTTTTCAGAAGACTACCCACAATGACTTCAAGATCTCCCTCTTGATTGTCAACAGCTAATTTAGACCCATTAATTTTGTATGTCTAGTTGGGATTAGCTACTACTACTACTTTGTTTAAGAGCCTTTGGTGAGAATCAAAAGTTTTCTGAAAGCCCAAATATATTATATCTAATAGATTTCTGTTGCTCATAAATTTGTTGACTTCCTCAAATCTAATAGCTTTAGTAAGGCCTAATTTCCCTTTACAAAAGCCGTGTTGATTCCTCCCCAACACATAGTGTTCATCTAGGGTCTGATAATTCTGTTATCATTATAGCTTCAGCCAAAATTTACCTAGTATTGAAGTTAGGCTTGCAGGCCTGTAATTGCCAGACTTGCCTCAGGAGCCTTTTTCAAAAATCTGAGTTCCAGTACAGAGGCTAATTTATGCAATAGGTTACATATCACAGCAGTTCTGCACTTTCATAGCTTAGTTTCTTTAGAAAGCTTGGGAGAATATCATCTGGCCCTGCTGACTTACTACTATTTATAAATGTATTCTCAATCTGGGAGACCTCAAATTTGTCACCTAAGAAGCGTGGCTCATACGTGGGAATTTCCCTCACATCTGTTGAAGTGAAAACTGATGCAAAAAATTCATTTAGCTTCTCCACAACAGGCTGGCCTTTCTTGAGTGCTTCCTTACCACCTTGAGCGTTCGGGGGCCTGCTGATTGTTTGGCCTCTTTTTTGCCACCCTAACTATTACTGATCATGCTGCAATGCCAACACCAATGTTTTCAGCAAAGTAGTAGTTCAGAAGGGAGTGTGATGGAAATTTACAAAATATAGACAGTCTCTTCGTATAAAGACAGGCTTTTATATTTAATTGCTAGGCCCCGACTGCTTGGCTACTGTGATTACTGGCTCTGTATGAATATACTTCAATAAACGTATGTCACTGCAATTCCTCAGTAAATAAAGCACTCCCTTCTCCCACTACCATTTACTTTTGGCGTATCGCTATGGGGAGGGGTAATTAAACAGGAAGGAAATTGTCAATAACATTGTAGTTAACACACTATGCTGACTAGGAGTGTGCTTTGTTTAGGGCCTAGAATGGTTGTATTGTCTCCTGTTGTAGTTATAGCAAGGAGAGGAAGTAGGGACAAAATTGTCCTTTAAAAGATGCTTTTATTTGGAGGGGAATTTTCTCTAGAACTACGGTTCTCAATCTGAGGTACACATACCACTGGAGATACACAGAGGTCCTCCAGGAGACACCTGGACAGAACTCATTGGAACATGTGCCTAATTTTACAACAGCCTACCTTGAAAATTCTAGCAAAGTCAGTGCAAACTAAAATTTCATACTGATAAAATGAGAAGGTAACCCATCTGTCAATAATAGTGTGCTGCAACACTTCCATATTTCTGTATCTGATTTCGTAAGCAAGTAGTTTTTTGGTGAAATGAAACTTGGGAGTATGCAAGACATTTCAGACTCCTGAAAGAGGGTACAGTAGTCTGGAAAGGTTGAGAACCCGGCTCTAGCACAAAGAACTCTGTGCCAGGCAACATCACATAGGCTATGTCTACACTTGCCCCCTTATTTGAAGGGGGCATGGTAATCAAGGTGATGGGAGATTACTAATGAAGTGCAGCAATGAATATGTAGTGCACTTCATTAGGCAAATTCTCCCCCATTGCAACTTCAAAGTGTCAAACTTTGAAGTGCCGGAATGCTGTGTGGCTGCGGAATGCTGTGTGGCACTACTTTGAAGTGCCTTTACTCCTCAACATTTTGGACCTGAGAATGGAACGGGCCATTCTGTTAAAGGTCTGAGAATTTGTGTCCTAGATCACAGAGAATTTAAAAACAGATTACAGCGAGAAATTTGTGAACTGGAATTGACATTCAAATTTGACACATTAACACATGGCATGAACAGAGATGTCAGTTACCTCCCTCATTACAAGGCCTGCTTCCCTTCCGTTAATGCTTGTAATTATCTCAGGCAAGACACTTAACACTCTCCCTCCCCTCATCCCCCTCCTTCAGTCGTATGTACTTGATTTGTCAGTTTTTATTGCACTTTTTTTTTTTTTGGTACTCTGCACTTATAAATGTCAGTCTGTATTGGAAATGAAATTGATCTGATGAAGTGGGCCTGTCCCACAAAAGTCTTCACTGAATAAATCATTTTGTTAGTCTTTAAAGTGCTACATTTCTGCTGTTTTATTTTGCTGGATCACGGACTAACACAGCTACCTCTCTGTCACTGATGATATGAAAGTTCACGTTAAAAGAGGGGTTTTCAAAACATCTTAAAGTAAAACTTAGAGATATTTTCCACACTTGTTTATGCTTTGTCTATGAATGCAGGTTTATCAGGGCAGGTAATGTGGCTTACAAGCCTCTAACATATATAATTCCCGATAGGAGATCCACAAACTTAGAGTCAGATGCTGATTTCAGTTATACTGATGTAAATCAGGAGCACTTCCACTAGTTACAGTGTAGCTGCTCTGAATTTGGGTATGTGTTACAGAGATTAAAATAAATCAGATTAAAACATCCTGTTAAAAATGAAACCTGGAATAATACATATAATTGGAAATGTCCACAACTATATCTTTGTAACTGTTACCTAATGGAAGTACTATACTAATGTTCTAAGGTACAAAAAGACTGTCAGTTCTTTTTACTGCCAGTCTGCTTTAATGCCAGTCTGTGGATTGGGACAGTTCACACAGCAGTCATTGAGAACATTTTCAAGCCATGATTTTTGGAACTCACCCCTCTTATTACCATGTCAGAATATTTTCCTCAGCCCATTAGAAAATTACTTTTTCTTGAAGTTCTTTTCAAAGATTCCAAAGGTTCATTCACAACGTTAAGCCACTATAAAATTCAGCATAATGTACAGCACTCTCTGATGGTGCCTTTCCCTACAGCTTTTCAGTTGCTGAGTTCTAAATGTAAAAAAAGAGAAGTTATTTTGAATGGAACTGATACAAAAATTGGAAACACTCAACGATTCTAAAAATCACATAATGTCAACAATAGATAGGGAAAGTCGTTCCCAGGTTGGATGTTGACTCTTTGTGTTCCCATATCGGAGCATGTATTTTTAAATAATATTATTTCAAATGCTGAAAAGGAATGCAAAAATGGATTATGTTATCTTGTTAGCACACTTAATACAGCATATATTCATCCCTTCCCCCTCTTGTCATTAGTGCTGAAAATTGATATAGTTTTCTAAACAGCAAATCCAAGCAGCAGTGTGGTCATGGGAAACTGCAACAAATGACCATTTGCTTGGGAAAGCAGCACACTGTGAGTTTAAAGTCATTCTTGTTTACATACTGGCTTGACTCTCAACAACAGGTCATACGCATGGAAACAAGAGCTGCCTGAAATATCGTGTGGGGCCAGTAAAACCAGGATTGCTCTCTGAGCTACCAAGAGGGCCCCAAATGATCATAAGCAGCCTATCCTTCTGAGACGTGGGTGAATTCAGACTTTGCTGACTGACCCAAGGTGAGCTCGCTCACAGAAGATAACAGAGTTGGCACACAATGTAGCTTCATTTTTCTTCTTTCAACTGCTAAGCATCATTATGTCTCTACAGCACAAATTTTGATTACTTCTAGGGGATAGGCAATATTGCCAGTGTAAGAGTCCATTAAAATTACATAGTATACTGTAAATTTTTTTCAAGAAACAAAAGAATCCAAGTTAAGAAAAATGTAAATAGGTTTTACCCTCAAAAGCTCATGACCTAATAAATTTGTTAATCTCTAAGGTGCCCACAGTACTACTTGTTATTTGTGAAGTTACAGACGAACACAGCTACCCCTCTGAGACTAAGCTAATGTTAAATAATGGAAGAAAGTAATTTGAGTTTTCTCTAGAAATGAAAGTAAAGATAAAAAGACAAGATTTTGTTTAATGAGTTATTGTGTTCATATTTGAACCGAAGATAAAGATTTCCTGTTACTAGCTCACACTTGAGAATCGATTCCCCATACTTTGCATTGGGAGTTACTAACAACTGACAACTCCCTGTGCACCAGGCTTAAAATGAACTCCTTCATTCCTGCTCTGGGAACAAAAAACAAAAAGCTACTGTATTCTGCAGAAATAAAATTATCCGCTGTGATAAACCACCGCCTCTCCAGACTATAGCCGAATTTTTTACCACTGTGATTACTGTTTCAGTTTATTAGTTTATAAGTTCTTATTGCTGCTCCTCGACCTTCCAAACCCTGCCCTTGCCACCGAAATCTAAACCAAGTCCGTAAGACCTAATGTGGACTTGCAAAGTAGCATACCCTTCAGCTTTGTAAGTATAATTGACACCTAAGGACACTGAGGTTTAATATAGATAGATATTCCCACTTTCATATCTCAAATAAATCTGTGCCCTGCTATGATTCTAGTGGCATTTCCAAATACACCCGCTCCCATATCACTAAATAGCCCACAATGGAAGTAAACTTAGTTTAGAAGGCAAACTAATCAAACTGTTCTTGCAGTCAGAAATACAACACTGGCTCCAACTAGTAGCAAAGAGCTATTCAGTGGCACTGTATCATACATACTTCTAAAGTATGTTTAGTCTCTTAAGTTCTCAGACTGGCTGCAAACTTTTTGAGTGGCACAGGCTAAGTTGGGATGAAAATGAACAACAAGACTGTTGTTTAAATTATAATGAACGCTTTGAGCATTTTTTTAAAAGGATCGGTGTGGTGGCTTTTAAACAACTTAACTGGCAATAGTGTGCATGGCTTCACTTTACAACTTTTTTTACATGAGTGGAGGTTGGAGGAAACAAGGAACATTATCACTTTTTTTTTCTGCTAGGTGAAGACCATCCAATCTCATTTTTATTGTAAAATCTTTAAGAGAGACAAATAAACTAGACTGATTTGTAAGATCAGCTATCAAAAGTGTAGTTCTGTAAATTTAATCAAACAAGTAGTACCCTCGAGCAAATGAATTTACTCACATGCAGGATCACACTACCAAGTTGTCATTTTCAGACCTTTCAAAAATGGGCTGATTTATATAGAGCAAAAGCTTTAACTAAAGTACATTGACCTGGTTCTTCCTATAATAAGCCCTGTGTCACAGATTTATCTTATTTAAATGAGATACACCTTATTTATAGAATGTACACAAAATTTGTTGATGTTATTTTTAAATATATTCTTTTGTTATTGTGTGTGTTAACAAAAGGCATTTCAATTTGCACTGTGATCAATAAAACACATTAGAACATGCTAATAAAACACAAGACTGCATGCTATTAAAGCTTCTATTAAGCCCATATTTACACTATACAAGTGTAATATATTATCTCTGCACAGAATTCTTACTAACCAAAACCCAGTGAGGTTCTTCCTTGGATTTCTGTGGACTGTGCATCAAATGTTAAGATGGTAAATATATTTATTCCTCTCAGTGGTTACCTGCAAAGGAAACAATATTTATGATTATAAACAATATATTTATGATTTATTCTGATGGTCTGAAAGGCATCTTCTAAGTTAAAAATAGTGAAGGCAGTGGGTTCTGCTCTTTATTTATATTATATATATTGGTTTCCTCTAATTTTGCTAGAGAATTTATTGGAGGTGTGAGACATGTGGGCCAAGAGCTTTTTCAAACCTTAATTGAAAGGCCAGGATCTTGAAATCTCTGAAACCCCACACTTTTTGACATTAGTTTATAAGGTGCTAATGTTAGCAAAAAATAATCAACAGTCACACAGTTTAAGCAGCTTAAACACAAGTCACTCCTTATCTCACCACTTTTGGGTCTGTTCTTTACCTAGCCTCAAAGTGAAGCTTTGGTACAGCTCATCAGGATCACAATGAAAACAATCACCAGAAAGCAAAACATACCATAGTTTGCAGAATGCTTGTCCTAAACAGCAAAACACATCCAAAATCATAAAAATGAAGACAGGGCTTCACTTACAAATTAGCGTTACTACCTGCTACTTATAGGAAAAACATGAGTTAAACAAGTATGCAATCTCTCTTTCAGAGATCACATTCAGGTGATTAAGTATACTGTAATGTTCTGCAATAATCCTTATAATACCTAATTCTCACACTGCTTTTAACTCATAAAAATAATCTTGATTATTATTAATATTTCAGGCATGTACAATGCAGTTAATACTCATATTGAAGCTCACTTTACATAGATTAAGAGAGCACCAAACAATTTTGCATGCGTGGGCAAAACATACCCTCTGTGTAGCCACCAGCTCAACTTCCTTCAGAAGACCAGAGAGTGTGAATAGCTGCCATTAGACTTAATGTCACTGAAGTCAGTATCAGAGCATTCCAAGACCCGCCATTAGCAAGTAGCATGGATTAAGAGATGTGTCTTGCCTTTGCTCAGTTCAGGCATGGATGTTTCCAGCAAGGCTGGGCCTCAGAAGTAAAGACTTCCACATAGAATGTCCGACCACAGACAACCATGAATAGTGAATAGTCCTCATGTCAGAATGATGAAATATTGTTTCCTAACCCAAATGATGCACCATCCCATAGGCAAAGATATGATTATTTGAAAAGAAATACATGGGGTCAGACCATGAATGGCCTAAGCCAGCTACAACCTCAGTGCAGGGACTGCTCCAGGCTAACTTTGCAGAGGGAGCCTACCAGTAAGAACAGGACCAAAGCTGGGTTGGGGCTGGGGCAATGTACAATGTACTTTCCAAAGGATAGAAGACCTCTCCTACAAACAAGTGTACTCCTAATTACTCAGCTTATCAAAAATGCATATTATGAATGACTCTGTCTTTCCCCACTTCCAGGAAATATTTTACTGAGTAAACACACCGTAAGCTTTAGCATTCTCTGTTATTCTTCAATTGACACAAATATGTGCCTTTCCTCTAATAATACCTGAGTCCGTAAAGCATATATGGACCTGGCACCAGCAAATTCAAGTTTATTCATTGTATTATACTATATAGTTGTTTTAAATATGTATTATAAATTTGAAGAGCAGTACAAGAAAAGAGGGATGTTTGAGGGGAGACAAATCTTGCAAAGACCTTCTTGTGAATAACCTCACTATTTCAAGCAGCATTAAATCTTGGGGATGCACAGAGACAAAAAATCATGCAGACATTATGAAAATGTTCACACACAATTTAGTGAATTCAGTTTTCTCTAGAATACTTAAAATTCCCAAATTTTAATACTGGCTTTGTTTACCAATTATTCCATTTTTGCTAGAAGAACTCTTCAAATATCTCCATGTGGCCTGTAGATACATTTTCAAGATCCGTAACAGTGCTTCCACAGAACACAGTTTTTGTATATTAATTCCCATTACCTATGTTAAGTACTTAATAAAATTATAACTAGGGACAGACAAACCAGTACAGAAAGAGCCAAACAAGCCTTGGAACTTGGCCCAAAAGCTCAAACCCAAAATAAATCTATTCTGAGCTTCTGAAAAATTTGGGCAAGTGACCCTTACCTCCACCCAGGGTTGCCGGCCCACAGAAATTTAATTTATGGACAAAATGGGAAAAATTTGAGGACAAATTTTTTTACGGACATAATTTTTGTCCTACATTAAGATGACATAAATGGTCAAAAATGAAAAGTAATCATCATTCATACGTCAAAAGAACAATATGCTATTTAATTTACTTTCATTTAGTTAGTCATGGTCCTGGAAGTGGTTCACATTATGTTACCTCAACTATTGACCTACATAAACAACTAAAATGTCCAATTTCCGCTGCTCTGCAATAAAATGGCTGAAGCAGCACAGAAGAAATTTAATTGCTGTAGAATAATTGCTGGTTTTTGAAATTTTATTGCACTTTTATGAAATTTACGGACACCTACATTTTTTACAGACTTTACAGACATGTCCAGTTTTGGCTAATTCTTTACATACTGTCCATAAATTTACTGATGGTTGGCAACCCTGTCTCCACCTCGCACCTAAAGAAAATTGAAACTATTTCAAACAGTCTCCAAATCTATTTTCCACTGGCAACACATGCTCATATACTATTTATCTGGAAACAGATATTGGGAGAGAATACTTTGCTATACCTTTGCAGCAGCTGGTCTTTGGGCTGACACGGAGTCTTTGGGCTGCTTCTTCTAGTCCTCTAAGAACATCCTAAAAACCTGCCGCTCATTTCCTTAATTTTATGCGAAATCGATGACTAGTCCATTGCTCCTCCAATTCACATGGTACTGAGCCAATGACCAGTCATTCTTCATGGTGGTGATATACCAGCTTATCTTCAGGGGGACATGTAAATGCTTTGTACACTGATGCTCACCAGTGAACTAGTCCTTTAATATTTACTGCATTCAGCTATGAAACTGCTCAGAATGCAGTGGGCCAGGCTCAAATTTCTCTTCCTTTGTTGGAAAATCCTATGATTAAAAATCCAACTCCAAATTTCCCATCTTCTAAATTTTCCAGTTTTAAAAATTATTTTCAACAACATCCATCGATATCCTATTCCCATTATGAAATGTCTTGAGGAACCAGTTGTAGCCCTCTTGCACCTTTAAGAAGCCTCTATTATGCACATATATTTGCATATGTGGATCCACTTATTAAGAGGTGCTCATTCAGGCTGCATTTTGTTACAACACACTTTTTTCCCCCGAATAGATGCTGTTGAATGTCAATATTGCAGAACAATTTATCCTGGAAAATAGATTTACTAATGAACTCAGATTAACTTGTATAAGATATTTGACAGATATTCTGTGTCTCTTAAAATATCAGAGAGGCTGGTTGTCTTACATATTTGCAATAATTAAAACACTGATTTTGCAGAAGAGGGGACCTTCCTTAACCTCATCATTGGCAGCAGGCTGGAGTGCCTGCTGTTCTTGGAACAGTGGATTATTTAAAATTTTGCTCACCAGGATAGAAACACACATTTTGCTTGTATGAGGGAAAAATGATAAAATACAATCCCAACAATCTGCCTGCATTGGCAGATTCGGGGTCCTCTCAAGTAGGTATGGCAATAAAGATGTGCAATGAACACAGACGGCACATACAAGGCTTTGTGTGACTTGGTGCTTGGCACTGCATCTCTGCTGGAGTGGGACCTCCATGCCAGCTCCAATTAGGTCATTAGAGGAAGTATGAAGAACAAGTAGTAGTGAAATCCTTATTTCAATAGATAGAGTGAATTTGCAGCCTCAGGGAATCCTGTAGCAGCCCTAGGTTTTGGGGTGGATTATTTTCCCCCAAGCGTGCTTACTCCTCTGCATAACATCCCTTACGGAGATAAGCCATTAATTAGAACCGACATGACTCAATCACATAATCAAATAAGTTCAGAGTAAGTTACACCACCTATTCCAGATTCCAGCCACTGTAGAGCTATTCTGGCTTTAAAAAAAAAAAAAAAAAAAAACGCTCAGAAAGGACTTCCCTTTGGATGACTATAATCAAGGCTCTTAGTGGCCCCTAAGCACTGTCTAGGTTTTGTTCCAGAAAATTCTACACTGTTTCTATTATAGGTGCGGGTTCTTTGGTTATGTGGAAAGATTAGACAACGTAGTGCTTACCTTGCCAGCAGTTGTCTGGCGTCATTTCTACTCTAGCAGTCCCACTCCTGCTCTCCTCTATGGTCTTGCATGAGTGTTAGCAACGATGTGACTTTTGTCATAAAATAAGCCTAGAGCGGACACATCTCAGGACTCTGATTTTGACTGTTTTATGTTGCAGAGTAATGATCTTATCCAGGACTGTGTTAAGAGCTTTGTCCCAAGGATGAGCCAAACCAAGACCAACCAACAGATAGTACGTATAAAATTAAAGAGGAGTTTGGGTCTTTTGTTTATGAATTGTGGATGTGTATTACGGAATGTTTTGTCTTTGGTGCCCTCACCCAAGTTGAGAAAACTAGATCATTTCCCTCTTTTAGCACAATACTTCTCTGTAGGAAGTGTTATCAATATTATGTCTGTTAGCTACAGCCTGTTAGTTATAGCCATGCCTGTTAGCCTTGAATATTTAGAAACTTAAAACCAATGCCAGTGCGTTATTACTGTAACGAGGCCCTGCAAGGAACAGAGATATACCTGTTCAAAGCAGCTTGCAAGATCCTTTTTATAGCTATAATTTTTACATCCATAATTACTATATTTTGCTCTTCCACATTCACCCTTCCTTATGCTTTCTAGGCATCATGTTGTGAATGAGGTACTTAATCTGAGACCACTGAAGTCATTGGGAGGATGCCAAGTCAGATGTACGTTCCTGATGCCAAGTGTTTGCAACTAGTTTTCTCTGTTCTACAAAATATTCTGGTTGGGCAAGTATTTTTGTATAGAATTTGACATTCCTTAACATGCTTAATTGACAATAGAAGGGAGACAAAGCATCTAAAGGTTCTTGTAATTATATCTACTTACATCTTCTTATCATTGGCAACATTTTCTGAGCTTTCCAAATTATGCAGTGTTGCTTTGACCTATTTTTTTAGATGTCTGAAAGGATAATAAAGGATCTGAAAGGCAGTAATTTTGGACTTAAAGTTCAAACTTTGAATCTTTATATTTTTAGTACAGAGTCTAAAAGATGTTCATAGAAGGAAAAAAGTAGACAGAGGTCAGAAAAGGAAGAGAGTTGTTTTGGGAAAGGCAACAGCCCTTTATGGGCTCCGGGGGGTTTATTTTCCATTCATCTTTTATTTTTCCAAGAACACTATTCCTTTTTAAATGAATAATTATGCAATACCACTTACAAACAAAGAAAAGCTATTATTAGTATAAGCCTCTGTAGGGTTTTAAAGGCTCTCAGCTTTTGTGGATATTTCGAATGTAACCATGAAAATGCATATAAAGTGAAGTCACCTAACCAGCAAAAAATGATGGAATGACTTGATTTCAGAGGTAGATTCTAATTTGCTTCTTGGGGACTTCCAGTCCAGAGACTATTTGATTATACTTTAGTCTAATCAGAAATATTTGGGATTCAGAAATCATAATACATGCTACAGTTCTTGGAAACAGCATCAGCCTTAAGGGTTGAAAGCTTATCTGAATGGAAGAAAGGGCCACAGAGATATGTGACCAATACAAAACAACCGTTCTAAAGAAAGTGGCGTAAGATTTTCAAAGTGAAGTCAATCTGCTATAGCACACAGCTGAACTGAAAGCAGCCAACAGACTAGAGGAGTAACAAACAATCCCAGTTCATCAATTCTGCATGAATGATTTGCTCTGATAACACATCCTGATTGAAAATGTTCTTGAGTTAATTGGCCTTAAAAATAATCACTGATATTAAGATTTACTACCTGATAATCACAACGCTCAGACTTGTCCTTCTGAGAGTTAGAGTTTCAAACAGGGAGAATGTGAGTTTCAAAGAATGTGAATGAAGGGACTAGTCTCTGACTTCCACAGCATCTTGAATGAGAGCTCTTACGTTTGCTTCTTAGTATGAAGAAGTATCAGAGGGGTAGCCATGTCAGTCTGTACCCAGAAAAATAATGAGAAGTCTTGTGGTACCTTATAGACTAACAGATATTTCATCTAATGAAATGGGTCTTTGCCCATGAAAGCTTACAGTCCAAAAAATCTGTTAGTCGGTAAGTATGAAGAAGTTTATTTAACAAGATTTTATTTAAAGTAACAGGTTTTCTCTCTTGAATTTATTTTGCTTTATAGAGCTTCATTTACTCCATCAAAGACCAATTTTGAAAACTAATATTGGCTTCTGTAGGGGCAGGAGAGAGCCCTGTTTGTAAAACATGATATATCTTTCAAAAAAAAATAAGTCTTGTAGGTACCACACTTCCCTGCATAATATCCTGATTCCAGTTGACTGGCAAAGTTCTAGACTTTAACTCTTTGGTCTGAATTGTCCGATTCCAGGAGTCTATCAAAAGCTGAGTGTGTGTGTGTGTGTGTGTGTGTGTGTGTGTGTGAGTGAGTGAGTGAGTGAGTGAGAGAAAGAGAAGGGGGGGGCAGATAAGCGGAAAAATTACAGAAAAAATGATTCAGCCATTTTCAGAACAAGATTAGGAAAAAATAGTTTTGTTCATGTTAAAAAATTCTTAGAGATGTTAGTTAACTATAAATTACAGTATGTTAAGCTGCATCTACACTATGAGCTAAAACTGATTTTAAGTCAGTTAGCCTGATTTTTCCCAGTTCCATGAAAATTGACATAATATCAAATCCTAAAATCATAGTAACCTGCCAGGTGTAGCATTCAGTTCGAATTTAAAATTCCGAATGAAGGGTAGTGAGAATGTGCCATGTGTTTAAATCATGTTCATTGCCTCCACAGATGTCCCGTATGTGCCCTACAATGCCTCACAGTTTTCCACTCTTACATCTCCGCTGCTCTCAGGTTTGGAGGAATTAGGCAACAGGAAGACTGTTACAATTCAGTACCTGGAAGTCCATGGCTGTAGGGTCATGACAGGCTGAAAAATTTTCTTTCATTTTCTTTGCAAGTAGCGCACCTGTGGGGTCTGTGGTTCTGTGTATACCCCTGCTAGCTGTCTTTCCTTCTGTGCTGCCTGGCGCCAACCACTGGACCCCCATAACATGTGTCAGCTAGGCTGTGGGTGGGGTTGTGCTTCTCTGGTAGGATGAGAAACTTCTTTTCAGCCATTTACATCTGGTCCTGACCTCTACATTCCCTCCCTGCCCTCCCTGCATGACGTGGCTTGACCCCAAATCAATAAAAGGGTGCACTGTGCAAGGAGCGGGCAGCTTATGTGCAGAGGGGACAATGATTTTTCAGGGACTGGCTGTAGCCGGGGTCTTTTAGCTGCCTGAGGGAAGTCTCCCTTGGTGGTCACGATTTTCAGGGCTGGCTGTAGCAGTGGGTGTCTTAGCAACCCAAGGAAAGTCTGCCCGGTGGTCAGTGTTTTCGGGGCTGGCTGTAGCCAGGGGTCTTTTAGCCACCCTGAGCCATACGTGTTTCAGTGAAGGCAATGGATTCGCTATACAATTACCACAATTGTTGAAGTAAGGCTTGCAGCAGGGAATATTCTTGTCCTAAGGGTCTTTTGTTCCAGGTCCAAACCTGGCTGTAGCCTGGGGTCTTTTAACCTGATGAATCATTCAAGTTTCAGTGTAGCAACCATGTCTACTTTAACATAAGGGTCTTGTTTGGTAGGAGGCCTAAATCCGATTTAAGTTCCTGAAAGGGGCTCCGTGGATGGTCACGATTTTCATGACTGTCAAAAGTCTACTGTCTCACAGCCGCCCCAAGACATTACTGATGATTCATTCAAGTTTCAGCATAGCACCCATGTCTACTTAATCATTTAACATGGCAGGGGGAAAGACGGGAATGAAATGTGGGAAGATGTTGTCATGTACCCACATCTAGTTACAGGACCAGAATGCAACAGGACTCAGGGAACTGAGGGATAGGTTCCCACAATACACTGCTGCAGCACTCGGGGAAGGTGAAGATGCTCAAATCGAACAGATAAAACCTAGTGTTAAGAAATCGATTTTAATAAAATCAATTTTATCTCATAGTGTAGATGCAGCCTTAATCTGCTTGTGCAACCTGCCTCCTGTTTGTATGCCTTCTGAGGCACTCCTTAATTACATACAGTTTTTTCCACAGGACCACCACAGTGCTGAGGATGGATGAATCAAGACTGGGCATTGAAGGAGGCTGTCTATAGGATCTATTTCAGTTGCTGCAGAAGTTTGAAGGTTTGTAGTTGGTGTAGCAGAGGACTGCATGAAGCAAAAGGAAGGTCTCATGGTTAAGGACGATGAATGCTGTCCTGGAGAACAGGATTCTATTCCTGCCTTCCCCACAGATTTCCTCTATGATGCTAGACAAGTCACTTCAGCTGCAGTTTTCAAAGGTGGTTGGTAATTGTGTTCCCAACTTGAGAGCAGGGGTCTGATTTCCAGAAGACTGTGTATTCTCAACTGCAACTGAAGTATATGAGAGCTGGGTTTTGAAGATATCAAATGTTCTATAACGCTAAGTAAGTAAAAATCAAGCCCTAGGTATCTGGAGGCATTCAAAGGGAGTTAAGAATTTGTCATTCATTTCTCTATGCTTCAGTTCTTCATCTGTAGCATGGAACTAATGTTATCCCCTCAGCTCACAAATGTATTGTGAAATAAATTTATAAATTTCTGCGAAGCACTTTGACACTATAGTGATAAGTGCAGTAAGAGAGCCCATGAGGAAATTAATTGTTCTTTATTCAGAACAAGTGTTTAAACAGTGTGTACAGTATATAAAGCACAGGGCCCACAAAGGCTGCATCTACACTACAGTCTCCTTTCGAAAAGGGAATGCAAATGAGGAAAATTGGTCATGCAAATGAAGCACCGATTTACATATCTCATGCTTCATTTGCATATTCATATTTTCACAAGAGTCTTTCGAAAGAAAAACAGCAGAGTAGATGGGGTTCTTTAAAAATAAAACTGCGTGTTCAAAAGCAGCCTTCTTCCTAATTTTTTCAAAAAGAAGGATATTTCGAAAATGGGGCTTTATTTCGAAAGAACCCTGTCTACACTGTTGTTTTTCTTTTGAAAGACTCTTTTGAAAATATGAATATGCAAATGAATCATGAGAGATGTAAATTGGAACTTCATTTGCATTTCTTATTTGCCTTATTTGCATTCCCGCTTTCGAAAGGGGACTGTAGTGTAGACGCAGCCACAATGAGCAATGCAGATAAACCAAAAAACAGACAAGAAAATATTCAGCATGTACTGCTTACCCTACATACTGAGTAAGATTAGAGTCCAATAGCAAAAAATAACATGCTTTTAAAGTATTTTTGTATGAAGTATTTCATTACCCAAATAGTTTATTAGTTTCTCGGAATAACTTTTAGAATCCACAGGGGAAATGTTAAAGGGTCCTATTAAAAGTGCACATCCTGCAGGTATATAATTCTCTTGACCCATCAAGATCTCAAAGGATCAAATCATGCCCACCCTGTCACATTAGTTACCAGTGCTGTGTGTGCAAAAAGCGAACAGAGGGATTAGAGAGAGTAATGGAAAAACATTGACCTTAACAGGAACAGCACCCAACACTTACGAAAGTCCAGCCTACAGTGAATTTCAATTGACAAGACTGTCTTCCAAGTTGTGATGTCCCAAGACCTGTAGTACTATGCCCAGGATTCCTGACATTTGTGGTATGTCTATAGAAATGCCTCTTTTTTCCATGTTACTTCCTAGACCTTGTCCCTCATTCATTCCCCTGTGGCCAAGACAACCCCACAATCATGCCCCCTCTCAAACTAAAACCTTCCAGAAGTGTTTAGGTGACACAGTGGAAGTTTGTGTAAATTGGTACTGGCAGAGTTTATATTAACTCAACATAAGAAAAGCCCGCGGGTTTGCTGGGAGATGAAAATTGACTTGATCTCTCTCCTTTCACACCCAGACAGAAAAACAGATGAGCCCCATTGGCTCATCATACATTTATATCATATACAGGGATACCCAGGGTCACAAGGATGGAAGCTGCTGCTGTGTTAGCTTAGGAAACTGAAAGGGATAATCGCCCTAAGCAGAAACAGATTCAGGAGTAATTTCCTTAGCATTGTTTTTCAAGCACTCACATGAAATATTCCCAGGTTAAAGACTACATAAATTGTTTGTGGAAATTAAATTTAACATATGGTGGGCAGAAACGACAATGATAAGCTGGTTGCTGGAGGAATGGTGACAATGTATGTAAAAAGTACACAGTATGTTTAGCCTCATCCAGATAATCTCCTTTTACAAAGACACCTCACTATTCCCCTAGGAAATGTGTCATCTTACATTGACCATTACGAATGAGAACTACAAATATGAATGATTCTTATACAGAATGTTAGGTCAGTGGCAGATGTTGGAAAATTCCTACAAAATGCGTATCTGGAGAAGGATATTTTTTAAAAAATTGAAGAAATCTACTAAATATCTGCAACAGCTGAGCAATCTTACTGTGCCACAAGGAGATTGAAAACTTGGCTCATCCCCCATGGACAAGCTTGCCTTAATCACATTGCTCTTTTACATGTGCACAAGGACATCAACATTGACAGTACTACAGTGAAGCAACCATTTGCTGAAAACAACTGTCAACATTGTCAAGTTTTTGGAACCTTTAATAATGTGATTTGTGTGACAAAGGTGGTATCATTTTGTTTATCAGCTGTAATAACAAATTTCCATAAAGCAGGAAGTTTGCAGAAATGTGCTGGAGCAGCATTTTATGTTACCTACTTCTGCCTGACGTATAAAAGAAAAGTTGAATGAATTACAAAAATTACAAAAATAAATGAATTACAAAAAATGTGGGTTTCAAACACTCGACCAGAGTCATTTCAAGAGTTCTAGCAAATTTCCTATAAAAAAATTGAAGTCCAAAGATTTTCCCATTCCGTGAAACCTCATTATTTTTAGAAAATACTTTTTACAGTTGCATTAACCCTGTACCTGTGAGGAAATAATGATTCAGAAAATCTTTCAGAATTCAACCTCCGTGAGTGGTAATTAGGGGGTTGGATTTCCAAATGCCAACACTAAGGGCTCAGTTCTGCCATCTGATATCCTAGAAAATCAGCTACAGCATTTGTACAGTAAGCACAAGTTTTCCAAATGCAAGGGGATGTGTATCAGAGGGTGGGACTGAATCCTCATATTTCACTTCTAATCTACAGCATCTACTGCAAGCCCTGTGCCACACAGAGTTCTGCCAATGTACTTCAGATCTGATCTCTGAGCTCCTGCAAATTCAAATCATAGGCTGGCTCACACAGGTCTGCAAGTTCATCTCAGTTTTGAAATACAACACTCTCAGCAATTCTCCATCCCATCCTTTTCTAGACACTTAGATTAAAACTAATTAAAAAAAAAGCAAAACCCCCTTTTGTCAAATTCCCACTGCTATTGTGGCTGTTTATTGATTCTATATGTATGAAATATAGCTATTTTCATAATAACAATAAGATAGTATGTAGCTTTTGTTTGTCTGCCCATGTATCCTACTTTCTCATACCAGGCCCATCAATACTATATTTGAAAACAAAACACTCCTTCAACCTTGGCTTTCACGACCTCCTTCTCCTTCTTCCTTACTGAAGCAAAATGTTAAGCCACCTCTCTCTAACACTGGATGTATTAGCATGAGAGCTTTGAATTTGCTCCAACATTTACTTCAATCTGTGAATTAATGCTGCAGACCCTTCAGGAGTCACTGGGCACCTAACTTGCATACTGTTTCAGTGGAATACTAATAAGTTATGATCAGTGCACTAAATGAGGCATTTAAGAAAGAACTTGCTCTATCTCATTTTAATCAAAATTTCTAAAGATTCCTTCCACATATCAGCTGCAGCCCTGCTATCTCAGCTATTCTGATTGATTTTTCTAACACATTCTTGCAATGTCTGTGAGATATCTTTGTGCATGCTGTACAATTATTGGTATTTATCTTGAGCTGAAGAGAGAGAAAGAACTATGTGTTGCACACATCTGGTCCAGAGAGTTTCATAACTCCCAAGAGAATTTTGCACTCACTGTCAAACTGAATGGTGTCTTACAGTTAATTTGCTTAGAGGCCAGGGGCTACAAATAATTCTCTTGTCCACAGCCAAGGTTACTCGGCTATATAATAAAGACTAAAGCTTTTGCTTCTACATAGACTCAGGCCATTGATATAATTTTGCCATAGATAACAGGAAAAGTATACTTTATAGAAGCTTGACTAGGTATTCACTATCAGCTTTCAATACAACGAATTTCTAATTGTTTTTAAAGTTTAGGGAGGATAAAATGGTTAATCTTTGTGATGACAAAAGGAAGCGGAAAATAAAGTGACACACTTGAGTGAACTGTGAGGAAATAAAGTGCACAACATGTGATAATGCCATGACTCTGTGTTATTGCACATTTCTGGGCTGAAAAGATATGGCTTGATGGGTAATTTGTCATGCTGTGCAATAGAGAACAACAGTAAAGAGACTTCAGACAGAAGAAAATTACACAAATAGTAGGGTGGAAAGGTATAATTGAAGATGGCAAAAGATTGAAAGAAAGACATTTAAAATTACTGTACTGACCTACTAAATGCACTTGGGCGTGGAATCCTGGCCCCAGAAGAAGTGGCATTAAACGATTGCAGGCTGTGACACTACTACAGGATAATGCCAATCTTATGGAGCTTGTAGAGGAGAAAAATACAATACACATTGTAACTGAACAAAATCAGACCCATTTTTTGCATGCACACGTACATGCAGGAGCTGAAGCTTTTAATGAATTTTCAGTAAGTGAACGTTTACTTAGGGCCAGACTCTGATACTTTTATGCCCACTGTGCCCCATGAACTTATTGTGGAGTACAGTCTGAGCCAGCAAGAAGGCATCACAATCTGGTTTTGAAACTGTAAACCAATATATTTCTTTATAAATTTTCTTTACGACCCCAAACATTTTTTTCTCAGCAAATGAGGTAATGGTACTGGAAAAGATGGAACTAAAAATCTTACTTCGCTTTTTTTTTAACATTACGTAGGGCACCATCTCGTCCTATTTGGATTTCACTAGCATTATAAGTATGGGAAACACTAACTTCCTCTTCATTTTTTTGTTGGAGAAGCAGAATGCACCCTTCTGCCAGGGAAAAGGCAGAAGACCTAAATCCAATGATACCAAAAAAACCCATGGTGATCTCCCAGGCCCATAGCATTAAGGCTGCCACACAGAAGCCCCTTCCCCATGGGCAGGTGCTTTATGACATAGAGAAGGAACCCCTACAAACTGCATCAGACTCTGTCAGCAGTGAATTGCTTAAGTTTATCTTTCAGGGTTGTGGGGATGGAAGACTCCAGTGAGGTGAAGCCAGCTCACAGCCCTGCCCCATTGCATAGCTCCATATCCCCACAGACCACCACCACTACAGCAGGGCTTCTTCAGTTCTTTCCCCTACTATGCCTCCTACTGCCACGTCTCTCTTCCGCCCCCACCCCCACTCATGCTGATGGCAGCGGAAAGGAGACCATAAGACAGTCATTTAATCTTGAAATGCTTTAGTTCACCATATCAGTGAGGATAAGGATAGCAATACCCATTCCGTATTACAAAAGTGCTGTGGAATAAATGCGTTAATAACTGAGCCCCTTCTATTATAGCAATGATGTCTACTGTATAAGTAGCTAAACAGACATTCAACATGTCCTGAAATGAACGTACATGCTTTCTATCCTTTTCAGCCTATTTGTTGCTATATTGCTGAGTAACATAAAAGAAATGCAGTATCTGCATAACTGATGGAGATAGGTATCTCTTTTGATTTGAAGAGTATTTAATTGAACCTTTCCAGCTTTTCATTGTCACTGTCACCAGAGGTTACTATGCACTCCCCCCTCAGAACCATTTGGCCTATGGTTGTCCCCAAAACTTTCACAGGCTTTTTGCTGTGGGTGTAATACAGTGGAACAACCAAGAAACCACTTCTGGCTAGAAGAGAGGTTTTAGAGTTTGCCAGTTTCTGAAAGCAACCCATCCTGCATGGAGCGTAAATTAATGAAAGCTGAAGCAGCTGCAACATAAGGCACTGCTCTATTGTAAAGATGTTCTAAACCATTTTGCTAATGTACAAATATTTAAACCATAAAAATAAATGATCTAAACTGTGAAGCTGTAGCTATCCTATTGTCAAGTTAAATAAATATTGAATAGCAAAGATCAAAACAGAAAGTGTTGTTTCATGACCAATGCTTTCCAAAAGGCCACTTTTAGTACATTTAAACACTCGCTGAGGAAAATATGTTCAAGAAACAAATTTCTGTGTGTTTGTTCATCAACCAGTTTAGCAAGGGTCGGGGTCCTCTGCCAAAAGAATTTTCCCATTACTGAAGAATTGTGCTGCAGAATCTCAGCTTTCATTTTTAAAATTAAAATGAGTTTTTGGCCGTCTGGTAGTAGAGAAAAGCCTCCAAATATGAACTGAATGTAAACTCGTGAAGTGATGAGTTTGCAGGCAAACTAACAAAAACAGCTGTTGTAAGTGTGGACTGCCCCACTCATTTCACCTAATAAATTAACTTTGAAACATAATCCTAATTTAGATGGTCAACACTGTCAGCTATTTCACAACTGCTAATTTCTGCAGAAACATCCAGTTTGTCACACCTAAACTGCCTCCCATACATCCCCAGATACTAAAAGCCCCAACTTTCCTTTACCTAGCTGCCAAAACCTCTTTTCTTCCTAGTTTCAATACCAATGCCTGCAGCACAATGAACAATGAAAATTTATAGTTAATGTAAAATCAGCAGAATGCAATACTAATATAAATAGCACAGGGATACTGTACTGCTCATATTGTTTGCCATAATTAATTTAGTAAAATTTTCATTTTTAATTTGCCTAAAGCTATTGCAGAACTTCCACCCAGCTGCAACAGAAAAAAAGAACTAAGGAGTGTTGTAGCAGAATTTAGGTCAAGCTAGCCACAAAGCACACAGGACCCTGAGGAGTGTGTATCATAGCAAACCAGTCACAGACAATATTTTTATTCAAGAACCCAGGCAAAATTATTACATGTTATACTATGCTTACATGATCTTATCTCTTTCAAAAATAATGATCTTATGGAAGCTTCAAAGATTATTGTATAAGTGTATGAAGGTAACAGAGTATAATATCCAGTTCATTAGCTGGTGTTAATTGGTGTAATAATATCAATTTTCAGTTATTAAGGCTCTTGGTGTAGAGTAAAACTAGGAAAATTTACACAGAAGCATATAAAATGTTTCTTATAAATAACATTGGATTTTCTCTCATACAGATAGAGCTGAGGAAGCCATGGATATATTCTGTATCCTGAGAACTGATACTCTTCCTTCAGCTGCAGGAGTCACTATTGACTAATTGGCAGACAGTTTTAATCTCCTCCTCCTCAACTAACCCCTGTAGCAAATTACTACCCTGCTCCACCCACTGAGCAAGCAGAGAAGGAATTGTGCCTCAGCAGGGTTTCTCTCAGGTGCATACAGGTACAATCTAGCCCTAATTTATATAACCACATCTTTGGACATAAGCCAAAAATTGAAGTGATAAGTTATAAAATGAAAGAGATTTGCTTTCCAAACTTTTTTCTTCAGTTTTTAAACATGAAAAATCTGCTACACATCCGTGAAGATTTTTTCATGTGTATTTTACAACTCAAAGGAAAATTTATACCACTGTTCGAACTGGCAGGATCACGCATCATGAAACACTCGAACTCCCCTTCTTACCCAACAAAGATTTTTCCTCCAAAAAAATTTTGGAGCGCAGTGAACTCTGTATGTATTTGGCAAATATCCATTCAGAATTAATTTAAAAAAAAAAAATCAGGATTTTGGCCTGTGTCACTGTTTTGACTATATTCGCTGGCCAAAGAGCAATGAGATTTTGTCCTTAACAGAACTGTTGAATTTGCATGAATGTTTTGTTTTCACTTGAAGAGAGACAAGAACTGCTACCCTCCTCTCACTTTGGAAGTCACTTGATAATGAGTAGGACATCTTCATGTCACCCTCCTATTTGTGACTCCCTTGATGGCAGATCTGCCCGATTCTGGAGCCACAGGTCTGAGAACTGATCCTCTTCCATCAGCCACAGGAGTCACTATTGACCAATTGGCTAGCAGGCAGGCAGGCAGGCAGGAGACACAGGTCTTTTCACAAAAGGGACAGCTATTGGTAGCTGTTGGAAGGGTGCAGGGCAGTTTTTGATGTTCTTTTCTTCTCCGTCTCTCTTCGTCTGCACTGCACTGGGACCTCTCAGATTGTGCCACCCCCTCACGAATTACTGCTCTCCACAGGGGACAGTCCTGGGCAACGTTTTCCTAAGTGTCAATACTGGTGCTGCATTTTTTCATGTGTGCCTTCAGCATGTCCTTATATTGCTTCCTCTGGCCCGCAATGTTCCTCTGTCCTTCCTTCAACTCTGAAAATGGAATCTGTTTCAGGAGGCACTGATCAGACATCTGAACCACATGGTCAATCCAATGAAGTTGTTAGTGAATGATAGCGACTTCAGTGTTGGTCATGTTCAACAATTCCAGGATCCTAGTGTTCGTGCACCTATCCTATCCAGCAGTTCTCCACTGAATTCAATAGAAGATACTTGAGATTGTCCCATAGTTTGATGTTCAGTGTGAGGCTGAGATTCTTGAATGTTTTGATGAAGGCACTTAAGATGGTCTGAAGGGTTGCAGGAGAAACAGCACCAACCATGTTGTCATCCACGTACTGGAATTCCATGACTGAGGTTGCCGAGGTCTTGCTTTTAGCTTTCAGCGTCCTGAGATTGAAAAGCTTCCCGTTCTTTTTATAGACAATCTTCATGCCATCTGAAAGCTTTCCATCAATGAGGTGAAGGGTCATGGTGATGAAGATGCAGAACAGTGATGGGGCAATGATGCAGCCTTGTTGACTCCCATTTTGACCTCAAAGGGGTCGCTTTGGAATCCGTTATTGCTCATTACTGTGGGGGGTCATGCTGTTGTGAAGCAGGCTCAAGATACTAATGAATTTTTTGGAGCAGCTGATCTTTGCGAGGATGATCCACAGGGTGCTACAACTGATTGAGTCAAATGTTTTGGTTAGGTTGATGACACTCTTGTATAAGGCTTAGTTTTGTTCACAACATTTTTCTTGTACTTGCCGGGTGGTAAAGATCATGTCTGCTGTTCCTCAGAAGCCACACTAGGATTCTGGGAGAAAGTCTTCGGAGAGCGGCAGGAATCAGTGTGCAAGGATTTGAGCTAAGATTTTCCCTGCTGTTGCCAAGAGGCAGATGCCACAATAGTTTCCACAGTTTGATTTGCCACCCCTCTTGAAGAGACTGATGATCAGTGTGTCTCTGAACTCCTGTGGTGCCTGAGACCTAGCCCAGATCTTGAGAATCAGGAGATGGAGTTGTTTGCATAGCTCTGACCCACCTTCACGGAAGACTTTAATGGGGATTCCATCTAGTCCAGTAGCCTTGTACTTCATTGCTTTGATGACAGCTTGGACCTCATTCAGGGTAGGAAGTGTTGCAAGATTGTTCCATGGCGACTGCTCAGGGGTTTGGTCAAGGTATTCGAGGACCACAGTGGGGGGGTGGTTCAAAAGCTCATTATAGTGCTTCCTCCTGACGATGTGCCGACCTACTCCGGGTCCCGTGGGTGCGCGTGGGGTGTGATACAGCGGGGGGAGTCGGGTGGCCCAGGACCAACCACCCCACCTTTACAGCAGCCTGATATAGTGTAGCAGCAATATGTGATTTAGTGTATTTACTTTAAAACCTAGGTTTCCACAGTATTATGAGTACCAGAAACAATAACACTCCGATTGTGAACACCACAATGCCCTGTGGCTGTTCTAAGTCCCAATAATTCTCTATACAGACCCAGCTAGACCAGCTAGTGGTATTTACCAATAGTGATTTATTCATTTATTTGTAACTACAATTACTTAACACTTGTTATATATATATATATAGATAGTTATTTATTTGGCATAAGCTAAATACTAGGTTACATATAACTATATATAATTACATGTGACTTACCAATAACATCCAATGCTCCCACATCTCACCAATAACTACGTTACAGCGGCCCTTCAAGTCAGAGATACGGCTTGGTTGGGACCTTTCGTGGTGGTGACGTCCGGGTGATCAGGCCGGGGTCTGCTGTCTGGACTGGAAGTTGCTAGCCTCCGCCTTGTGTCCAGGAGCCCACCCCCTTATTCCTGCTAAATCACCTTTTATACTGTTTCTTACTTGGGGGTTCGATACCTGGCCAATTAAAGCGTTTGTTACCTAATTTGGGCTTTCTATCCTCCCGGCCTGTTAGAACATGTTACAAGATTTCCTCTGTCCTTGGTCTTTTTCTGAACCTCCCCTGAGACCCTCTGATGTTGTACAACCAAGATGTTCTCTTTGGGGGGCTTCCAGCTACTAGCCCCAGCTGTTCTCTTTGGGGGCTTACTATCTGCTTGTCAGGATGTTCTCTTTGGGGACTCTCCAACTACTTGTCAACTTTCTGATTTCTTTCTCCTGGCCTGACTTCAGACCTTCCCGCCGCTGTATGATAGCATTCCAAGATGGAGTGTATGGTCATTCTGCCTTGCGAGTGAGGCCCGGCCACCAGGTGCTCGTGCTCCCACACCTCCAGTGACAGCAATTTCTTCACTGTCTTTAAAAAGCTGGGTACCATCCTTTGATCTCAGGGAATAGATTCCATGGTTTCTCGGTCCATAAACAGCTTTGCTGGTATTGAAGAAACCTCTTGTATCATTGATGTCTGAGAGATGCTGGAGTTCTCATGCCTTCTGGTCTACACTGGTTTTAGTTTTTCAGAGTCCTTGTTTTACATTGGACTTCTGCCTTAGCCTTGGCATGTGATTCTCTCTTCATTGTGCAGTTGATGTCACCTTGCCAGCCTCAAAGGCATTCTATTTCCACATTGTTCTCATCAAACCAGTCCTGATGCTTACAGGATTGGTAGCCAGTGGTTTCTCCACAAGCTCCAGTGATGGCATTTTTCAATGGACACCAGTGTTCTTCCACATCTTCAGGGTGTACTGTCGGCAGCTTCCTTTGGAGTGCTACTTGGAAGTCACTTTGTCTGATGGGGTCCTTCAAGCCGTGTACATTGATCTTTTGTCAGATCAGATTTCCCTGAGTTCTACATTTGGTGACAATCCTAATTGCCATTGTGGATTGAATAAGGTGGTGATTGGTCCAGCAGTCATCAGCATTGGTCATTGCACCTGTGAGGACATTTTGCTGACCCCAAGTATGGACGATGACATATTCTATGAAGTGCCAGTGCTTTGATAGAGAATGTTACCAAGAGATCTTAATTTTTTTTTCTGGCAAAAGGTGTTCATGATGACAAGATCATACTCTGCACATTTTGTAAGGAGCACTCCACTGGAGTTGCTGTTGCTGAATCCTTCTTTCCCAGTGGTAGTCTCTCAGAGGTATACGTCTCTTCTGACTTGGCACTGAAATCTCCCAAGAGAATAATCTTGTATTCTTTGGGAGTGTCTTTCAAGAATGTGTGCAATTGGTTGTAGAACTTCTCCTTCATGTTACTTTTGGCATCTAGAGTTGGTGCATAAGCACTGATGACAGCTGCCTGTTGGATTTTGGCAAGCTTCAAGCAGAGATTCATGAGACGTTCATAGATTCAGACATGGACTTCACATAGGACCTCTGTCAGTTCATTCTTGATGGCAAATCCTACTCCATGAATTCATTTTTCTTCCTTCAGGACTCCTTTCTAGAAAAAAGGTGTACCCTCCACCTTCTTCTCTTAGCTATCCTTCTTCTGGTCTACCTGCTTCTGCCAGGGCAGCTATGTTGATGTCAAATCATCACAGCTCACAGGCAGTGACTCTTGTGCATCTTTTAGGTTGCCTATTGTCTGGTCGTCCATTAGAGTCTGAATATTCCATGTTCCAAAGTTTACCATTCAATTTTGACAGCACAGAGGTGAACCCATTGGACGTGGTTGTCCTGTCAGGGTGGGTTCAAATGGACTATGTGTAGGGTACCTTTTCTAGCTCCCTCCCTATGTGGGGTGAGCAGAGAGGATCTTAAATGGGGCTGCTAGTCATGGATGCAACAGCTGGACCATTCTAACACCTCAGTCCTTGAAACAGAACAACTGATACATACATCCATCACCTACATGCTGGTTCATGACTGAAAGCTTCCAGATTTCCTAGACCTGTTGCCATCACCACTCACTAGGCACCATAGGACTTAAGTTTAGGAGAGTAGTACACAGGGGAACATTCACATGCATGACTTCTTTTAACGTGGGGAGGGACTGCATTGCTGCCACCATGTGATCCTTGATGGATAGAAGGCCCATGTCCAATGGCATGGTATCCATGATGACTGAGAGACTCCTGTCTGCTTCAGCTTTCATCCGCCTTCACAGCTGTTGTAGCATTGCCCTGGTTATCCTCCACCTGTTCTGCCACTGAGGACTTTTAGGAATGTTCTTTGTCTGGACCCTCTTCCTTGACCTGTGGCATCAGTAGTGAAAAAAAAAATGGTAATACTGACCATATAGGAGGTGCCTCAGAACATCTGAGAAAAAAAAGTCTGTGTTTTTATACTACAGTCATTACTATGGTATCTGATTGTGGATTTTGGCCCAGATTCAGAAGTGACTTGGGTGTCTGAAGCCTAACTGCAGTGATCAGTGTCTAAATTCATTTGTGCGTCTGGGCACTTCTGCCTCTGAAGAGTCCAAACACAAAGAATGTCTAAAACCATCATGGTGAATAAGAACAAGGCATGGGAAGCTAGCAGGAAAGGCAATAATACAAGCCACAGTGTTAGTTAGCCAACCTAGTAGACACTGGATGAGTAAAATCATAGAAGCTAGAGGCAAGGTCTACTCACAGGGCACTCTTATGACCTTTATATGAAAAAACAGGTCTGCCTACTTAATACAGGTGTGGCAAAAGTGACAACTAAAAAGGGGATAGGGTACACAAAAGAAATCACAAAATAAGCTTAAGAAGGCCACCAAAACATCTCAGAGTAAGCAAGAAAGAGAGGGAGAAACTTACAATGCCATACTAGTTGAAAATAAATGTTGCCTTATTTCCCAAGTTATAAGCTAGATTTTTCCATTAATGAATAAAATAAACAATATTAATAATACTTTTCACACGTATACTATCCTTTACCTGAGGGCTGTTAAGCACTTAACTAACATTACTTAGTTATTCATAAACATTAACCTAGTTAGTCAAAATATGCACAGTGTTCATTGGGATATTTGAGAGGAAGCAAGGGACAGGATGGTTTTGCTGTGTTCATAATCAGGCAACACGTCTCTCTTCTCAATAGAACTGCTTAGAGCAGGAGGGATCAACCAGGGGTACACTTATTCCTGGTGTTATGCAGCTATCTTCCAGGAAATACATCATCTCTAGATAGTTGCCTAATTTTGCAACAGACTTCACAAATAGCACTAACTTAATCTGTGCAATCCAAAATGTTATACAATGACTTGTTTATATTGGTCCATATACCACTAACATGTAAGTACAGTATTTATATTTGAATTGATTTTTTAAATAATTATATTGTAAGAATGAGAAAGTAAGCACTTTTCGATAAGAGTGTTCTCTAATACTTCTGTATTTCCATCTGATTTTGTAAGCAAGTACTTTTAAAGTGAGATGAAACTTTGGGATATGCAAAACAAATTAGGCTCCTGAAATGGGCACAGTAGTCTGAAAGGTTGAGAACCACGGCTTAGATATCCTCAGTGTATTCTCAATCATTTTGGTATGCACTCAGCCCCCAGCACATTGCCAATGGAAGAAATGTACACTTCAATATTTTTTATTAAAATGGAAACTATTTTAGAATCTGACTCCTGTCTGAATTTTGATCACACTTTTTCATGTAACAACACTAACACTATGGGGCCAGGCAACAATAAACACAGGCTAATGAAAAAGGAATAAACAATACAGTCAACCAATGGACAATGCTGAGTTGGTGGAAAAAGAAGCTCTCACTTAACTATAGACTGTTCTTCCTACTGGGATATATGATGTTCTCTGAAAGGCTGATCAAGGCAGATCAATGCATACTTACCTTTTCAGAAGGCTAAAAGGTGTGTAGTGACTGGGTATCATTAAAAATTTACTTGACCACAGGCATCAAAGGAACATGACTAGAACACCCTGGAAAGCACTCTATCTTTCCATATTATATGTCATATTTAATATATGTAAACTGTTGTATATACCATTACAATCACTCCAGCTTCATGGCAGCTGATGCCTTATACACGTTCGGTAGGAAGATATCAATTAAGCATGTTATCTATAAAGATATGTCTGCAATTACTAGTACTTCACGACTTATCATTAGTGTATCTGACAGGATTTTCCTCAAAGTAACATTTATTTTGAGGTTAATCAAACTTCTTAAGGCTATCATTTATTATAATCTGATTTTGGATAATTGCGCAAATCAGAGGCTCTAAAAGGAAACACTCTTTTCTCAATCTCAATACATGTGTGCATTAATGAAAAAACACCATACAACTCTCCAAGAAATGGAATTACTTGCTATAAATACATGGTCATTGAACGTCTCTTTATTTCAAAATATACCAATTCAATCAGATTTTCATACACAACGTTTAAGAGCACATTGCCTCTGGGGTCTACAGGAGTGTTAAAAGGTATATGAGGGACAGTAAAGGTACATCTTTGTTATGCAGAAAGCTGAATTTAATAGGGACATGCTAAATCAAACTCAGAGGGCTCCCCCATCAATGCCAGTATACCTGCTCCTTGGGAGACTTCAATAGTAGCATTCACTCTTCCCAACCTCCCTCAGAAGAGGCTGAAAAACAGGTGAAGAAGCTCAAAATTAAGGTATGTCGATTCCGGCTATGAAATTGTAGCTGGAGTTGCGTATCTAAATTCAACTTTCCACTTCCCTGTAGTCCAAGGCCTAAGATTAAATACACTTTCTGCCTGTAGCAAGGTCCACAAAAAATGCACAGGAACTGCATCTTCATACCAACCGCAGAGGTGTACATATGGATTGGGGAGGAAGATGGGGGCAAAGACAATGAAACCTGTGTTTTCATTCCTTTGTGCTGGGAACACTGATGAGGCACAATCCTGGCTATCAGAACCCACTTGGAACAGCCAACTCAACCCCCACTCTCTCCCCCCACGTAGAGCTCCAAAACTCCTACAGTAAAGAAATGCTAAGTTTGCAAAGTAAAACAGTCAAAAGTTAGAAAATGCCAGACTTAAGTAGCCCATGCAACCTTAATTTGCCCCCTTTGTGCATTTGCGCTACAATACAACCTTTGTTCACATCCTCCTCTTAGCTGCCTCAGTGTCAAACCAGTCTCTATTGAGCATGTGTGACAGCAGCTTTGCAGAAGCTTATTGCCTCGCCAAATTTTGGTAAAATTTCAGAGACAATAAAATGCACAATCCTGACACCAGGGTTACTTCTGCACCCCAGGCAAATTTCAAGCCACTGCCTCAAACCAGGGAGATGATAAAGCTTCTCAGTCAAACAACTCTAAAAAATGTTTTAACATGAACAAAATATATTTTTCTCTAATCTCGATCACAGGAAGGTATCCCTTTACCTGCCCTATATCTTGGACTGTGGAGATTCAGACTTTTTGTTCCATTAATCAGTGACAAAACAGCTTAATTTTGTTCACTTTCAAATTCCCATTGATTTCAAATTCACAAGATCAGGTCCAATATGTACCAGGCATATTCTGGCCTTGTTGAGAAACCTTCCCACATGCAGTTACTCAACTACAATTTCATAGTTCAAGGTTGAAGGGGTAAGAGTATGGTTTTGTGTATCCATAGGTTGAATTCACAAAGCATTTGAGGGGACTACTGCTTCATTCTTTTCCCTGGTCATACCCAAAAATCTTGACCTTCAGACAGGGACAGGCACATGATGTAGAGGCAAAGTACAAAATAGTTGTATGTGCTGCATCCTTCCCCAGAGGTTGAGAACTTCACCTCTCTGATATGCCTAGCTGCCTCAAAGAGTGAAAGTTGCTGAGAGCAGTTGCAATTCTAAATGTCATGTGGCAATCCACAGCAGTGCCTGCCATGTGAATGGGCAGCCCACATACAGATTTCTTACGGAAGCTCTAAATGAAAGTCAAACAAGTTGAGGAAGCCTATGCTCGAATAACGCTATTTAAATAAAATGGTCACACTTCCATAAAGCGCGTGTATGCACATAGGTGTATAGACTAATACAGAGATCCTGGGTAAGGTATGTGGTTAATAATTTTCATTTACAATTAGTGGAGTTGAACATGGACTGTCATTCTAGCTTAATCAGCAGAGCGATCATTTGTGCCATCTGCACTCAGCAGGGTCCTGGTTGCTAAGACAAGGTAGCAAATAAAAAAAAATAATGGGAGCAAATGAAAATAATATAAATTGCAATAAAACTAAGCAAATAAGAACTCAAAATCAAAAATGACAACTACTGGATTTTTCTAGATAGAATTTTTTTTTCCTGATAATAGTTGTAATTATTTGAATGCTGTAGAACTACAAGCTGGCTCAGATAAGGGAAATAAACTTGCTCTTGACATGACTCAGTTAGTGCTTTTATTAAAAAAATCAAATTCTAATTATACACAATGGATGGCAATTTAATTATATTGAGTAAAATCAAAATATACTGAAAAACATATTTATTTTAAATCAGCTTTAGTGACTTGCTAAATAATTCTGAAATTAGGCTGAGGTAACTTTGAAGTTATCTCTTCCCTTTATTTTTAGTTAGATCTTCTTTAGGATAATAAGATGTAAATAAACTTTGTTAATGTCAACAATATTTTCTCTGCATGGAAATATGAATATGTAAAATTACTTTCCTTATTTCTGCTTCGCTAAATCTTGTACTCCTAGCAAGCACAGACTAATAGAAAAATTCTTTTACTCTGGCTGACTTCTAAACTAAACTATCTCCTTTATTACATTGTTGCTAAGATGGTAACTCATGTGACCTAACAACCAACCATATAAATGATTATGACCTGTTTACAAAAACAAAAAAGAATCTATTTTTATTAATCATTTTCCCTTTTTTTTTTTAAAGTGGAAAACAACTTGGCTTACTGCAAGTAGGGCAGTGCCTAAACATGAGAGGAACAAGAATTATGATTGTAGTTTTTAAGACACTAATGGGTCTTCGAAAAGTTCTGAATTTCCATTCATTGTGACTTGAGGAGGTTGTTTTGTGTGTAAGAATGAGATCTGATCGAGGGATTGAAATGAGACACGATTTTATTAAATACAGTGAAAACATACGGGCTTTATTATGACACATACAAAAAACAAGAACCTGTTTCTCGTTAGCAAGCTTCTAAAAAGTATCTCTTGTATAATTATTAAATAAAACACTCACTTATTCAGTACTCAGCTTTTAAACCCTCAATAAGAGGAGTGCACACTGAGAGAGGCACTTACCAGGGTTTCCATGGTTACTGGATGATGCCAATCAAATCCATGTTTTTATCTGAAAGTGGTGCCCCTGCAGAGAAATACAGTTTGGTGAGTGGTTGTTTATACACAGCAAGTAAACAGGGACTTGTTTATTTTACAAAGAGCTCCTGACCCAGATTTTTCTCATCACCCCATTATTTTGTCTCTTTTAAAAGGAAATACTGTAAAACAGATAGTTTGGCAAATGTCTTTATTTGTTTAAATGTGTTAAATAATTTTTCAAGAACAAGCTGTATACAACTGCTAATAACACCATACCTCTGTTGACAACTTTTTTAAAGCTCTTTGGTTGGCATATTCATGTAAATGACCTCCATTTCATTCTCCAGAAGTGAAGTACTGTAGTAGTAGTAAGTAATAGTAAAGGATGCATATAACTGAAGCACCTTTACCATAATCCAGTAAGGACAAGACTCCCAAATTTAGAATTCTTCAAAATCTAATGGCTTTCCATGTACACTAGCTACCATTTTAAAAGTGTTTGGTTCCTACATAAGTAGTATGAACTTGTAATTTTGACATTCAGTCTCACAATGCTACATGCTTTCTAATTTTGGGAGTGAGATTAATACCTATTTGAGAAGTTTTAGATGTCTAATATTTCTTTGGATCAAAAAGCACAATGAGTTAGTGAAAAGAACGGCAATCAACTTCAATACTTAACACAGTTTAATAGCCTGAATTGAAATATATGTGTGCTGTATTTCCATTAAAAAAGTTTCCTTCCAGCCACAATTAATAGAACAAAAACTTGTCTTGTTCTGAGATTATTCTTGGAAATGTAATTTTAATGTCTATGTAAAAGAGGAAACTTCTTTGCCATATGAAAGCAATTTAATTTTTTCCTCAAAGGAGTGATTTTTGGATGAAATGACTGATTTTGATGCTTTCCATTTGAACTTGCAGCATACTTTGGGGGTGGGGACAGTAATTCTGTGTTCTTTTGCCAGCGCTGACAAAGGTCTGGTTGTCAGAGATACCTTTTACAGCTAAATTTACTCTAGAGTGACAGGAGCAGGTGCACCTAGGCCTGCCAGACACTTGTGCACAGGGATCACGCATCTTACAGGTCAACAACCAAAAGAGAAAAAGCTTCTGTCTTTGGGGTAGAGGGTGAGTGAGGCAAACACAGCCCAAGCTGGGGGGTTTCTCTTCAAAGCCAGCTGGTCTGGCTTTATTCTACAGGAATTTTTTTACCTGTCAGTTTGATCAACGAAACCCTCAGCAGGTGCTGACGGGTACAACTTCCTGGAGAAGCAGAAGAAGGGCACTGGTGAGTTTTAATAGACAAAACAATGAAAAAATAATTTAAGTCTTTAAAGCTGATCTGCTGCCTACCAAGAGCTAATACCTGTGGTCTAGAATCATAGCTGAGACATAAAAAAATTCTGATTGAAAATAGATAAGTTCTCTAACATGCTTCACATTCTGTTTTGTGTGGTATTTTACTGTAATTTCTTTGTCCAGGAAAAGTTTTGTGAAAGTGAAAGATTCAGTTCATTTCTTTTAAATTCTTACTTTTAAATCTAAATACACAGGACCTTTAGGATTACCCACAGAACAACTTCAGAACATTTGCAGCCAGCAAGCATGTTTCTTCATACTTTTTTCTCTAAACGCAAATTATTTCTTAAAACATCCTTACTTTTCTCACTTCTATTGAGGTACAGTAGCTTCTTTTTTGGGGCGGGAATTTTTTAGAATTTTTTCTGTATTAATACCTTAATTTGACATTCAAATATCTTTAAAACTAGGTTAATTGTACAATAAAAAAGTAAGTGAATGTAAAAAAAAAAACCTTGAAATATGTTTTTTAAAAATAGTTTACAGCAAAAAGGTAACTGTATGAAACAGTTGTTGATTTCATTGGAGTAAGAAGCCAGATCATGAAACAAAGGGTTTGTGGAAATATTTTTCTTTGAAGTGTTTTTTTAAAGTTACAGTTAGTTTGCACAATCTTTAGATTTTATGACACCACAAACTGAGAGTATGTGGGGGTGGATAGGGACCAGGAGGAAACGGGATGGGATAAGGATATTTTCCCAGGACAATAAGATTTTCATTAATATGAAAATACCGAGAAATGAATCCACATGTTAAAACATATTTTTTAAAAATGTTTTATTATGAATTTCTATTTCAAGAACCATCCTTTTAACTTTGCTTCACAGCACTTCTTACAAATTGTTGTATTAAATTAAAAACATTTATTTTAACAAGCAAACAAAACTTGAAGTTTATACACAGTGAACATATGAAACCATTTAAACAACCAGATTCCATATTCACAAGTCACACGCACATAAAAGGCACAAAAAGTAAAATAAAAGCAAAGAGACATGCTTAAATAAATAATTATATAACTTCTGCACTGGAGCTTACTCTGAAGCTGGGATGGAACACTAAAATTTAAAGATTCCATGTTAGTGAATTTCCTTAGTCACAATGCGTGATCCTGGACTGTTAAAGTCAATGAGTGTTTTGATCCCAATGGAGCTGGATCAGGCCCTTAATCTTTTTTTCTGTTTTATTCATTTTGGAAGACAAGAAGGTTGCACCACAGCCGATGTAACTTTATGGACCAGGCTGCATTAAAACCAATTCATTTTTATTATAATGAGAATATTCTGTGGTTTGTTAAACAGACACAGAAGGCCTGCAGACTGTACAATACATGATTAAAAATAAATAGTTAACACTATAAATATAAATAACATTTTTTTCAAATTAACACTGATAATGAAACAACTTATGAGAAGCAAAAGAAACTTCTCCTGAACACCAAAGTTCTGGGTTCTTCTGAAATAAAAATAAATTTGTTTTTTCATATACCATATTTTTTCATATTTAGAAATATCACTATCAAATGCCTTACATAGCCATTAAATCTCAGAACTGTTAAATTATAAAAATATAAATATACATATTCAATGTAATTCCTAGAGTAAATCAAAAATTAGTACATATTATATTAGCTAAGTACTACACACAATCTCTGGTTTAAAACTTATTTTATATACTATCATTCCCTCTGCACTGCATTATATTGATCCTAGAGCCCTGATAACAGCAATTAATGAGACTTACATACTATATAATTTCACTGGACTTCTAACTAGTGCTTTTCTTGTGCCAACACTTGCCGGTAACTGAGACCAGCAGCCCCAGCCATGGGATTGGCAATGAGGAAGGGGAGGAGAGCCGGCTGAGTACCAGCTCCTCATTTTTTTTAAAAAAAAGGTACTGCTTCTAACAGAGTTTAATAGAGTTGATCTGCACCTCAGTTAATTTAAAAAAAACTTTTATTTATCCCTTTCATTGAATTCAGCTCCACGAGGCTACATCTACACTACAGCAATCCTTCGAAAGAAGTTCTTCTGGAAGACCTCTTCTGAAAAAACTTCTTTCCAAAGAGCGCATCGACACCTAAAAAAACAGATTGAAAAAATTGATCCACTTGTTTGATAGTGTCCACACAGCCCCCGCTCTTTTGAAAGAATGGGCCAGAGATTGAAAGTCCAGTGCCCTGAGGACTGGTCTTTCAAAGCAATGGCCCCAGGGGCATCTACACACATTTTTTTTTTCTGAAAGAATCCCTCATCTGGGAGAGGAAGAGGGATGCCTGAAAAATTGTTGCATTCCTCTGATTTAATATCAAAAGAACACATTTTGAATGTAGAGACTCCATATGTTTTTTCAAAAGAGCCCTAAAGAACAGTTCACTTTTTGGAATGATGTTTGGGCTGTACACAATGCAAAGTGGAGATTTCAGATTTTTTACAATTCACACAACCAATTTTTTCAGTCATTGTGCTTGTAATTTCGCTAGTCATCAAATTTAAACACAGTTAAAATATACTAAATGAAATCCTGAAATAGTTCTATAAAATGTAATTGGGGATTAAATGATGGGTAATAAAAATCCTGTTCTCACTGAAATCAGTAAAAGTTTTGCTATTGTCTTCAAAAGAACTGGCCCTACAATCGGGAATACTGAACATTTATTATTGCCCGTAACCTACAAGCTACGAAACCAGCACTCACCTTGACCCAAATTAGATATTTTGTAAAATATTGTTGCTAATTCTGCACTGTTTTTAAATCTATTTTGAGGAGCTGCAACTACCAACTAGTTCAGCTTTCAACCATATGTTTGTCTTTTCCAATAAATCCCAAACTTTAGTGTCAGGAAGACAATTATAGTAGTTGTTCCATAGTGCGTGTAAATATAAATGTGTTTTAACCACAAAGCTTTGGCAAAAATTAAAACAGAATGAATAATGTTATGATCTTCAAAAGTTAACGTAAAGCTTTTCAAATCAGAGCTGGATGCTTTTTGTGCCTTGTTCTCTCATTTACATGTGTGTAAATCAAAACTCTACTGAAGTTAATGGAATTGTACTATTGTAAAACTAGTGCAATTGTAAAAAGTATTAAATCTATTGGCTTCTATTTTGTCTAAACTGACTTTATTAATGGCCACTTAACTTATGTAAAATAATATATTTACAAAACATTTTTCTTTTTTTAGTGAAAAAGCATTTTCTTAGCCTCCTAAATGGATATTAATATGTTTTCTGTGTAAACCTATACAGCCCAATCCTCCATTTTTTTTTTTTTAGTAAAAATTCCCACTAAGTTCACAGGCCACTGCACCAAATCCTGCTCCTCTCCTGAAAGTTGAAGTAAAAGGGGCTTGTCCATGAGAATATATGGATGTAAGAGAGTGGTGGAGTATGAAACTCTCCTGCCTGTTAGCCGCACACAGTATAGCTGCTTAGTCTGGGTGCTTCTAATCCAGGACTTGAGTAACGACTACAGACAACTGTACAGTTGAAGACACAGCAACTATGCCACTTCCATTCCCTGACCTGCCCATAATTTCCCGATACAATCCCATCATAAAGCAGACACAATACTTAGCTTCACTGTACGGGACACTAGAGCCCCCTGGGGACCTTCTATACTGCTTACCCCAGCCCCATACTGAGCACAAATACAGCATTTCTGTTGTTCACTGGGTCTTCTTCTCCTATGCTGCAAAATATAATCCTTGTATACTAATAGTCTTTCCTAGAACAGCCACTAACAGGACAAGGCCAGTACCAAAGCAAACTTTTAGAAAAGAAAACAACTTCTAAAAAGTGCACTGTGCTCTATGTTTGAATCTAAAAGGAGAAGACTTTAAATTCAAGTCCAATATATACAGCTTGAAAAGAATAAATGCATATATAGCTGGAGTTCACTGGAAGCAACATAAGTAACTTTACATACTGAATAAAACTGACAATGGCCATTTTTTCTGGCATACATACGTACAATATTTCTCAATTTATACATATACTAAGTGCATGTTGTATAGTTGATATCTGTAGCTGACTTCAGCTGTAATCTGGTTGATATACTGGTTTGTATGACAGCATCTGCCAATGACAAAACAAATAAAATTCAACCCAGATGAGCATAAAAATATTTATGAATCTTTGCTCTCTCAAGAACTCAATTCTTTCCCTCATTAAGACTTTAATGATTGAAGAAAAAGGCTTTAAAGAATACGAAAATTGCAGAAATGTCTTTCTGTTTGATTCCATCAAGTGATAGCAGGACACTGTAAGATTCAATAGCCACAGCCATTGGCAGCTCTTCCTCTAACAGCTATATATATACCTGTCCCAAGCTGATATTACCCACAGACCCAAAGAATTCACAAGGCATAGCAAGTGGCTTGATATTAAAATAATAAACCAAGCTGCTCCTCACCAGATACTCCCGGTTTTCAAGGAGCACCTGAACTTTCTGAAAGTTAGTAGTAGTATGAGATCTGCTGCTGCAGTCTCACTCAGGTGAAACTTGCATTCAGTCAGTGGGGAATTTTACTTGAGCAAGGACTGCAGTATTATGACCATTACTAACTGAATTTTATTATATGTCCATTGCATTCTATCTCAACCACTTAATTATTTGGAACTCTACTACTAAACTTTTGGTAATGTTTTAGGGCGCAGTCCTGTGGTCCAGATAGAAGCATAACTCTCACCAAAGTCAGGGGTTATTTTGTAATCTTTGCTGTGAAACACATGCAAGTTGTAAAAGGTTCCCCCTTCTTAAGGCTTATCTCTAGTAGGAAGCCACAAAAGAGCTTCCAAACCCCTACCTCTGTGAAGAGAAAACTTGGTCATTAACCAAAACCCCTTTATTTCAGTAATACTCCTTAGAGATTGCTTCCCTGAGTCACAGTCCCTTCTTTTTATCCATAGTCCTTTGATCTCCTCTTCAATTTACCTTTAACATCATCATCATCACCAACAACAACGGGCTCATTGCTCATTGGTGTCGGATGTCTCTCTCACTATTTCCTTCCATCTTACCCTGTCCAGCATGGAGTGGCTCTGTTTCTGTAGACTAGCCCAGCATTAATCTAGGTGTAATGTTCTCTCAGTAGCCAACCTCTTGACCCAACCCCAATCGCTCAACTGGCGTCGCGGACCTAGTTTATCGGGGTGACATCTGAGCTGGCATCTTTTATCATTTAATCACGCTGGCATCAGAATTCATTCATATTGTTCATAGAATCATAGAACACTAGGACTGGAAGGGACCTTGAGAGGCCATCGAGTCCAGCCCCTGCCACAATGGCAGGACCAAGTACTATCTAAATCATCCCTGATAGATGTCTATCTAACCTGTTCTTAAATATCTCCAGCGATGGAGATTCCACAACCTCCCTTGGCAATTTATTCCACTGTTTGACCGCCCTGACAGTTAGGAACTTTTTCCTAATGTCCATCCTAAACCTCCCTTGCTGCAGTTTAAGCCCGTTGCCTCTTGTTCTATCCTCAGAGGCCAAGAAGAACAAGTTTTCTCCTTCCTCCTTATGACTCCCTTTTAGATACCTGAAAACCGCTATCATGTCTCCCCTCAATCTTCTCTTTTCCAAACTAAACAAGCCCAATTCTTTCAACCTTTTTTCATAGATCACATTCTCTAGACCTTTAATCATTCTTGTCACTCTTTTCTGGACCCTCTCTAGTTTCTCCACATCTTTTTTGAAGTGTGGTGCCCAGAACTGGACACAATACTCCAGCTGAGGCCTAACCAGCGCAGAGTAGAGCGGAAGAATGACTTCTTGTGTCTTGCTCACAACATACCTGTTAATGCATTCATAATAATTGTTGTTTCATAGTCAGCTCATCATCACTCGTCTGACCAATCCTCCTCCTTCATACAGGCTTGGGAGCAGCATGGAACCCCCAGAGGCTTCATGGCAGAGTTTTACCTTCAACCCTAACACAAATATCCAGCATACAACAGGTCATCCCCATCCAATCACAGCTATCAAATTGTACACCTTCCTTCCACTCCAGTCCCTATTCTCCATTCCCTACTCTCAAATCCCGCTCATGGCCAGGAAGGTCTGCCAAATGTCACCCCATACATATTGAAGGCCAAAGGACCAGCAAGCCATTGCTCTCTCAACCCTTTGGTTTGCCAGGGAGAGGAAAATCCCAGTGGGCAAGGCATAAAGCTTGTCCAGAGCTCATACCGTTTGGAAAACCATGATAAATCTATGGTTCATAATAAACCCAAACTTTGGGGGCCAGCTCTTCAGTTGATGTAACTTTGTGTAGCTCCACCACAGTCAATGGTTCTACACTGAGTTACACAAGCTAAGAATATGACCCATACTATTATTATTTTATAGCACCCAAATATTCCGAGATGTTTTATACAAGGCATAGAAAAACATAATGCCTACACCCAGTGAGCTTCCAACCTATACTGTACAAGAGACACAACAAGCTTGGGTGATTGACAGATACAAGGAGGGAAAGTCTTACAGCAGTAATCATGTCTTTGTTAGTTAGTTTGGGACCATATATATCTTGGTTGTTCTGCAAATATTTATTTGTTTTTAATACTATAATGAAGATAAGGCTAGCCATTACTGAATTAACTCACTTCTTTTGCTACAGTGGAAGATGTGAATTCTTAGGAGGGTTTAAATGTAATGAGGGTAATGTCTTGGTGGACCAGTTAACTAACAATTTTCACTTTATATCTAAAAGATTCATTTGAGATAAAGAACAAGAATCAAAGCCTTTTGTCATATATTCCTCGCTTAAGACTCAATTTTAACTGTCTTCTTTGTCAAAAGTTGAATTTCCAAGGATTTTTTAATCATACTTTGAGAACCAGCTTCGTTGTCTTTGAATGGATCATATAGGCTTTCATAATGTCATATCTCAAGCATTTCGGAGGTCATATATCCCCAGATTGGCTTTGTGAAAGATTTTCAAAATTATAGCAAGATGTGAGCCAAAATCACTCTGGAACCTTGAATCTGAACTCCTTTAAATTTTAAAGAAGTCTGACTAAAATATGCATATCCACTCCAGGTTTTGGCTCGAGGCCGGATCCAAAATTTGAAGGGACCTACTTTCAATTTCAGTTTTGATGAAATTAATTTCACTGGAGAACTTGTTCCCATGAGATTTCCACTGAGGTGGAAAATATCTTGTACAGCTATCTGATCTCACAATATTTCCTCCATTACGTATGTCATGAAAACAAAGTGAAATTTGGAACCACACAACTTAATCTGTTGTTGCCATAGCTCATAAAACAAGCCACAGCACAGCTTCAGGTGCAAAAAGTAACCTCAACTCATATCCAAACACAATCTCTCTTTCCTTGTAATCTCAATAAGTACAATCTTTAAAGGCGCCTCCACAGAAAACTTACAACGAAGGACTCAAGAACATTTTAACATAAGTTAGCATAGACAGCATGAGCACAGCATCTGAAAGTACCTCTGCTAGGTCATGTCTACAGTACACTGAAAAATAAATATGAAAATCATTTATAAGACAGATACTCTGCAAACAGGCTCTTGCTATCTTTTCTCTTTCTGTATTCTTTGGACAGAAGCAGCCTCGCTGACCCAAAGGTTTATGTTTTTTTTTGGTCCACAGAAAGCAGAAGTAGATTGAGCACAGCACACTCTGGCCACAACTTCTCTGGTATCTTACTAACTCCCTTCCCAGTGTGCTCCTTTCAATCTCAAACATGCCTTCTGCACTAGGGACTAGGAGAAAGGAGCTAGTACAGAAATTTTATGCCAGGTATATTACACCTTCCAATAGAATTATTCTCCATGGGCAGGCTCTGAGAGCATGTACAGGTCAGATCACAATAGAGAACAGCGCTGCCTCCTTTTGTTAGTTAAAAAAACAGAACACAATAGCATGAGCTCAGGGCAGGTTGCCAGACTTTGGTCTGAATCTCCTGCCTCTTGTTAATTTGTAAAATGAAACAAATTATTTACAGGGAGAACATAATGTATGTAGGTGGATTGTTGCTGTTTTTTAAAATCTATTTATAAAATGCACTACTTACTTGAGAGACTGAAATTGTTGATTACTACACTACATATATTTTGTTAAAACTCTTGTTATTTAATAATAAGTTGATTGTCCTTCTGTGGTTCACTTATCCAGGTAGATTTTAGCAGTCATGGAATTGACAGACAAATCATGGTGTATCATGAATTCATTCCCTGCCAGATTTCTTGCATTAAACAACTGAATTATTTTTGAATGATATGAACACACAAAAATAATCAGACTACTGAATATTTTTCACTGATTCAAAAGAACAAATCAAAATTTAAAAAAATATTTTGAAATATGTATATGTTGTCCTGAGAGATTAGTGAGATGCAAACAAGTTGATTACAACTTTCTGTTCCAGGTCCAGTTTTAACATGTTTCTTTATCTTTTCCTAAGAAAAATCTAAGCAATATGAAATTTCATGTACTGTATTTATACTGTTATGTTGTAGGAGAATTTTTGGTGGGAACTACAGGAACTACCTGAGATATATTCCTGAGATAAAACTACTAAATGTTTGCTTAAAGATTTTGTTTAGCCTCTAGGGACTTCAATACTCTTCATACATATTTGGAGTCCATAAATCTCAAAAATTATTTAGTGATTTTAGTTTACATTACTCCCATGACTACAGTGACTGACACCTTTTTAAAAGCAGATATCATAAATGTTATAATAGGATGTAGTTCCCATGTTGAGAGATCAGAGTTGGACAATCTTTGGTGTAAGTATTGTAAGAGTATGGACTGCCATTTTAGGACCTGCAGGCAACATAAAGACGACCTGATTTGAAGGAGCTTTGAATCAGGCCTATGAGCAGTACAGAAGTCCATGAAAATTTTGTACAGATGATTCAGTGAAAGCTCTTATAGATGATTATTCATACACTGGCCACAATTCAGCAAGGTAGTAAAACAAGATATTAAAGATATTAACAAGATATTGAAACACACATCCCACTGTAATCAAAGGAAATACACAAATCCTTAAAATAAGAAAATAAGGAATTTGGTCTGTTGACAAAAATATTTTCTAACTTTATACCTATAAAAGATCAAGGATCAGGTGGAGCTTAAAACTTCTCCAAGATCACAACAGGTTTAAAAGCTTTCCCAATATCTAGTTTGTAAATTTCATTGGTGGAACTTCCCCTGGAGTTCAAAGTTCTGATTTTTAATAATAATAATATATTTTATTCTCTTTCACTAAGCAAGTGAGTTTTTTTCACCTTTTAAGACAATTTTAACAAAGTCTACTCTCTATCAAGAGAAAACATTTATTGACAATGTTTTCACATTTCAGTGGTTCTAAATATTCTTTGAGGAAAAAACCTTAAGGAAATTCCAAATCCAAAACCAAAATATTTAAACTCAGAGAAAATTTTCAGAAAATTTTCTGCTATTCAAAGATAACACCGAAGAGTACTATAAATGAAATAAGTTTCCAAAAATATATTTTTCAGTTTGTTAGCTTTGTTCACTTGTTGATACTTTATGTTTAGATATTTTCACTATTTTGCCTATAGTCTGTTAGTCTGTACCTTTCTTATGGCAAAGACCCTTTAAAAAATTAGTGAGGGAGCGCAAAACCCATGTATTTGGAAAGGGTTGTTAAAACATTTAAATATACCTTTGAAATTCTGGAACATAAGAGATAATATAACAGACAAACTACCACTGTCCTCTTTCCCAATCCTATATAACAGAGGAGGGCTAACTATGGCCTGTGGGCTGCTTCTGGCCCATCAGCCATTTTAATCTGGTCTTCAACATCCCACTGGATGGCAGGGTCTGGGACTTGCCCTATTCTGCACGTGTTGTGGCTCCATGCCACTCCTAGAAGCAGAAGCATATCCCGCTTCCAGACGGCTCTTACACATAGATGCCTAATATCTCTGTGTGCTGTCCTGGCCCCAACACCACCCTGCAGCTCCCATTGGCTGGTAAGTGCTGCCAATAAGAACAGTAGGGGTGATACCTGCAGACAAGGGGCAGTGCACAGAGATACCCGCTTGCGCCTCCTCATAGGAGACAGCTGGAAGGGGGCATGCTTGGGGAGGTAAGTACAGCCCGAAGCACGCACCTCTGCACCTAGTGCCCTCCGAACCCCTTAGTCCTAGCCCACAGCACCCTCCTGTACCCCAAACACCTCATTCCCAATCCCATCCCAGAACCTGTATCCCAACTAGTGCCTTCCCCCACACTCCAACCCTCTGCTCCAGCCCAGTGCCCCTCTCGCACAGTAAACTCCTCATTTCTGATTCCAAGCCAGAGCCTCCACCTCTAGGTGGGTCTCTTACCCCCTCCTGCACACTAACCCCAAATTTGCGGTTGGCTCTCCATATAATTTCTGTACCCTGATATGGCCTTTGCACTAAAAAGTTTGCCCACCTCTGCCATATACCTTAGAGAGACACACTCAATTTATCTTTACATACATTTCTATATGAGCTACATATCCCTGCAAAAACAGCCCATACAAACTAAATTCTTACGATGCAGGAAACACATATAGTCAAATTCCCCTTCCCAGAATAAGCCGTCTTACCACATTATATCTTATATAAACCAGCTACGTCAAACTTTACCAACTCTCTTCCCCATCAACAATGTACAGCTTTCTATTTAAAAAGTTACAAATTTCCCTTAACCACTCATAACTATCTCCCATTCCACTGCATATGCTTTATATTCGTCCAACGTGATCTAAGGCAGGACCACTCACAGGAACATAAATTTCCACTAGAAATCTATTTACCCTGCAAATACTAGCTGCAGCCATCAACCACAGAGAGACAGACAAAAAGGTAAAGTGCTTGACAGGTTTAGCAACAAAGCCTGTAAGTCATTCATGCACAGCTCACTACCTAGTAGAGTCTGGAGCAGAGATAAGGTTGCAGATGGATTTTCATGACTTTCATAGAATCATATAAGCTTAGTACAGGAAGAGACCTCAGGAGCTCATCTAGTCCAACTCTGTTCAAAGCAGGATCATCCCAACTAACTGACAGGACAAACCCCAACTTTCACAGAGCAACCCTAAGTCAGAATTTCTTGCCCTTTCTGTTTCCATGTTTTAAAAAACAGCCAAGTAATAATAAAAGTTATTAGTCCACATAATTAGTGCATTGGGAGTGGGTGTCTGGGACTACTTCAGCAGTCAGTGAATTTGCCCACCTCAATTATACAATTGAGGTCTAACACAAATGCTGAGAAATTTCTGAAGAAGAAAAAAAAGGCAGGATGGGAGTAGTTATCACATTTACTTCTCTGAGTCTGCACCTTGCCATCAATGAGAATATAATTTCACAATGATTCAAGATACTGCCAGAAAACGTACAAAATCTCAGCACCCTATCAGGCTGAATCCACTACCACACCTACCCAGACCAGTATTCTGTCTTTTCAAAGCATGTGTGCTTTCAGATCCCCCCTCCCAAGTCCTGCTGGTTTGTATGAGCGCGGCAGCTGCTCTGCAAAGAGGAGGGATAGCTCTCTGCTTTGAGTCACCGCCTGCAACAAACCACTGCGCGCGGTGAGATATCAGCGGGTAGGTGGGATCGATGCTGATCTGGTTTAATACCAGGGTTTACAAATGCACCGCTTCTCCCCCCGCGCCATCCACCTTTCCGTCTGATCCCCGCGGAGGACTAGCAGGGGCCCTAGCAGCACTCTTTTGCCAGCAGCCCCCTGGTGAGCTGCTCCAGCCGAGGCGCACACGGCGCGCGCAGATGGGACGGGGAGAAGCGGCTGGAGAAGACCTGGGAGCGTCGCCGGCTGCGCGCAGATGACAGCCAGGCGGGCGGCCCCCACGTGCTTCTTCCCTCCTCGCCCCAGCCGCGTGGGCTCCAGGGGCGGGAGACTGGGCAGCGGGGCCGGGGCGCACGGCAGCGGCCGCCTCGGGTGCCTTGCGCCCACCCAACGCCCCTCTCCGCTGCGTCCTCCTCCGGGCGCGTCCTGCAGCCCCTTCCCACCCGTATCACCCCCACTGCAGTGCGCGCACGCGAGGCCCTTCCCTCCCTCTCAGCCCGCGCCCACCCCACGGCACTCGCCCTCCAGCGCGCGCGCGCGAGCTACCCGTCCCTGGCCCAGGGCGCGCACACACGTGGCATTCTTACCCCGGCCCGGAGCGCACGCGGGGTGCGCACTCCGCCTCCCTGCGCCGTGGCGCGCCCACGCACGCGCCCCCGGCTCGCTGCGGCCATCCCACAGATGCTGCTGCCCTTTCACTGGGCTGGAAGGCCCCCGCCCCCGGGGCCCCCGGCTGCCTGTGCTGCCCCCTTGCACTCCGAACGCGTAGGTCACGCGTTGCACGGCGAGAGCGGCGCACTGGGGCTAGGGCACTCCTTCCAGCGTGCTCTCAACGGGCAGCCCTGGCTGCGAGCTGCCGCCATGGGCCCACACACCCCCGAAATGTGCCGCTGACCTCCCGCTTGGTCTGAGTGCGCGCCCGTGCACACGCCATCTTCCAGGTGCAGGACACTTGCTGCCCTGAATTCAGTGCGCACGCCCATTTGTGCCTCTCTCCCAGTGCACTGCCGGGAGCGACAGCCGCCCATCACTCTTGCTCCCTTCTCCCCAGGGCACACAGCCCCATAGCCCTGGGCACCTGCACGCACACACACACACACAGCCCCTCCCGTCTCCTGTGCACACACACCCCTCGGGCTGCAACCTTGAGTCACAAATCTCAGAGCAGGGAGAGCGCTTGGAGCTGAGCCCTGACGCCGCGGGGTCGCGTCCAAAGCCGCTACGGGCACGTTCTGCTCACAGTAGCAGTTACTGACACGTAAGGCAGCCGGGAGGAGAGGAGCGGAAATCAAAGGGTACCTTGGCTGTACTTTTGATTGGTCGGTGATCTGTGCCGTGCCAGTGCCTTGAGTGTGCCTAAGAATCATCTCCGGGGCTTTGGACCGGCTGTGGATATTTTGCAGAGGTTGGCCAGCGTCCCAAGTTCCCGCGAGGCTCAGGAGTATCCCCCCTTTGCCTGCCCCCCCTCCACTGCCCCACTTTGGAATCCAGAGTTTAAAGAAAGAAACCCACGCTGTAGTTGCGAGGCCAAACCAGATGGACTGGGCCTATGAGAAGGAGTTTGGAAGTATATAAATCCCAGTGTTTTCTGGTGGATGACCTCAAGAGATCAGAATACACAAACTTCCTAGTTATTAACAATAGCTTCTCCTAGCACTCAGAGGCTGTCCTCTGCAGGAATTCTCAAGCCATTTCAAATATGTAAAAAAAAATGAAACTTTTTGGTGTAAAAAAAAACCTATTAATAGAGAGGCAACATATTATCTGGATGCTATCACATAAGAAACAGTCCAAATGATGATTCTTATAGTCTATATCCTTAAACTTGACCAGATTACTTTGCTGGGAGCATGTTACTCTTTGGGTGAGGATAACATTTTCACAATCAACTAGTATGAAGGAGACAGGACAGGCAGTACAAAAAAAGCGTGATTACAGGCAATTTTGCAATCTATAAGGTAGGCCTCTATGAAACCTTCCTCAGAGGGTTGTTGGTGTGTAAAAAATAGTAGTTCTTAAAAGAAGAGAACAAATTAATGAAAATATTTTCCCATACAATTCCAGCATGTGATATGCTCATTTCAATTGTTACCCCCTCATTAAGCAGTGAGTGAACTGTTTAAAAACTGTGATTGCAACCATATATCATTTTATATAATACCTACTTGGAAGATTATTATATCTAAGATCAATAGTTTTATTACAATTCATAATTGTATTGATATTTCACCACCTCCAAACTAGGATTCAGATGGATTTTGCTGCAGCTGTAGATATTTGATCATATATAGTTAAAAGTGATATGATCGTGAGATTAAGTGCAGAACAATGAAGACTCATTAACTTTTTCAGATGGTATTTCTTTCATACATATCTTTAAATGTATGTGCATCACTACCACAAACCTACATTTTAATAATATGCTACTTTTGTGCTTTTAAATACCTAAGGTGCCGAATAAGAATTGTAAACTGTGAAGTAACTACTATGGAACAGATTAAGTAAAGCATTGGAGGCGGATGATTTTGACAATAAAGGGAGTGTATGTGGTGAGTGTTTAATATTTATTGCATGTAATATTATCAAGTAGTATTTATAATTTCAAATTTTAGGCTCAGAGCAAAGCCTTGACAGCAAACTCTGCTGCATTGTGTACTTACAGGTATACCATTGACAAAGGCTTTCTGTAATCATCCCTGGCTGTGCATTATACCTTTTTAGCAATTGCATGCCATTTTTACTTAAAGTTCATGTTTCAGCCATGCATTGTGAATATATTTTATAATTAACTCATTTCACAAGAAATTACATGCATTCCATTTCTTTCCTATGGTTTATAAAATACTGAAATTCTGCTACTGGAATCCATATCCTATTATCTGAGATTTTCCAAATATATACATTATGTTCAATTATAAAGGCATATGGATTCAAGGAATATTCTGAATGACTGTAGAACAAACACAGTACTGTTGAATAATCTTGTGGGGTAGATTAATCTATAGCCTTGATTCCTCTCAGGGTGGGTTGCTGTGGCAACCGCCCCAGCTCACTTTAAAATAATTTTGTAAAGCTCACTTCAAGAGCTGCACCCAGCATGGGCCAAGTTAAAAAGCAGACAGACATGGGAAGAAGTGCTTTTGTACACCACTGTTACAAGATAGAGGGGTGGTTAAAGGAGCAAGGGGTGGAGTGGGGTGCGGTGGGGTAGAACTGCACAGAAAATAGAAACTATATCACCTCAGGGTTAGGATGCAAAGTGAGTGGACCATTTTGTCCTAATCTCAGTCATCTTCTGTTAAAATGTCACTTAATGATGTAAATTGGTAGCCTCAGTTCTTTTAAGAAAATTTTTGTCACCAAATACAGAAAACTAAACACAAACTTTACTAAGAACCTTGTTGGGGATGCTGGCTAAGCTAGCTATGAGGTAATCACACTCTAAGGAAAAGCAAGACTTGGCTATACATTTTATACAGTAATACTTTGGGCATCTGAGTTTCTAATGATCCCACCTCATGTGCTTTATAGTTTAATTCAGATATAGGTCAGGTGTTATGCTGGCAAAAGGTGTATCATTGTTCACAGTACAAGTTGTCAACAGGCCTCTGAATGACCAGTTTACAATAGGAATCACAGCCTAGATAAATCCATTTTGAAAGAAATCCAAAGTGGGCTCTCCCCAAAAGTATTTATTACTTGTGATGCATGTTTTTAAAACTTCATACAGATAAGAAAACAAAGTTATTTGTTGTTTAAAATTATTCCAGATTCTAAAATTAACTCTGCCAGGTAGAAAGATTCTACACATATTTCAGTAACTATTGAAAGTTTGTTCACTATCTGCTTTGTTGAATCCTGGGATTGAGGGGAAAATATGCCCTTTACTTCAGATCTGTCCATCTATTTGTTTTTCCGTTTGCTGTAAGTACCCTGTTTCTAGACGGAGGTGTCCTCTGCATTGCTGTGTTGAACTGTGCTCTGACAAAAACCTGGCACAGTTTACAGACACTTTAATATATGAAGGTCACAACCATTTAAAGATTAGCCCCTCAGAGCCTAAAAATGTGGAAGGCATAGTAGACATATTAAGCAGCTGTGCATATTACTTTGTTGTGGTAATTGCTATCTGATTTCTTCATGTTGAATTGAAGTACCATCCAAGCTTTACCCTGCCAACTGAAGGGTCTGTTTCAGCAACTAGACAAATATCTGAAAGATGCAATTAACTTGCACAAAATGAAGCAGATTACAACCATTCTCCTCTGCGGAACAACGGTGTGAGCCTGGAAACTAGATGTCCCACCACATAATTCTCCATTAAAAAACCAAAAAACCTAGTATGCGTTGCTGCTGTTGGAAACACTAGTGCCATATTCACTCGTGGCAGAGTAAAACTTTAGCTACAGAACAGGCACAACAGGGTTAGGTCCTGTGGAACTTTCCCATATTGCTTTACCAGCATGCCTCATTCCAAACCTCAGGAGGCCACCAAGTTTTCTCCAAGTCTCTGGCCCTCTGCTGAAACTACTAGCAAGTGTGCTAACTACTGTCATTTAACATATGTTTGTACAGTGCCTAACTGGCTGAGGCCTCTAGTGACTGCACTATAAAAGTTTATGTTTATTAATTATTGTTGTAGTTGTAGTGTTTTATGGGTTATGTACATCTGTCTAGTAAGAACTGGCCACCCAACGTTATCAAAGCTGGTGTGATGGAGTAGAGAGTTCTAGGACTTGTGGTCAGTTAAGGCATCAACCAAGTATCAAAACTAAGAATAGTCCTGGATACTGTTTTATAACTCCATCAGTTTCATTCAGTCTGGCCAGGAGCACTCCTGCTGTAAAATATACAGTCAAATAAATAATCCTCTATTAATTAACTAAACTGAAATTTTAGAAGGCAAAAATGATCTAATGGGTAATCACATGCAAAAAAAAAAACCCCAAAAAAATGTAGGATTAGGCCCTTGAAATAAAATTAAGTAAACCCAAATAAATCTCACAGTTGTTTTATGCACTGCTTTGATTTATTATATAGTCTTCATGTTTTCCTTACTGTGGTCAGGTATGGCTTATAGCCTTATGAAGTTTCTGGTTGCTCTCAGAGCATTGTAGAAGTTGGCTGTCTAAAAGTTAAAACAAGAATCTGCAGTATAGTTTTACTCAGGCATTTTATCTGTGCTTAATTTTGACTTTTATTTGTACACAGCACAGTCCTTTCACCGCTGGTTTAAAGGTAAATGAACATATGAAAAAGGTTCTGTCTCTATAGTGTATGGGAAATACTCCATTTCTGTGGAAAAGTCTGCAAAAGGACCATCTTATGCAGTAGGGGAAGCGCTGGGCTCGTGCGGTTAGACAAATACTTTATCTAACAGCAACCCTGTTTGACGAGGGAGTCTGTTTACTTGCATTCTCCCAAACGTTAGCATCACGACTGCCTCTCTCCTAGACCTGTGCCTGTTTCCTGTGCAGTCGAAGCGAGTCCAGGGTAAGTGAAGTCACCAGCAATTGGATACGGAAGTCTAATGAGTTTGGGAAGTTGGGTTGGTTTACAGACCGAAGGCTCCGAAGAATGAGGCCAATAAAGGTGCAAGGAGAGAGAGACTGTATAGGAAATGTCACGCGGGCTAAAAATACACACGGTGCCTGCTGCACAGATAGGTTTGGCTATGGTCCGAAACTGATAATAAACAAAAGTTGCCGACCCGCCAGCCTCCACTTGCTGAGATGATGATAGCGCCTCGTCTGCTCGCCCAGACTTTGCATTTCAGCGCCCCTTTCCGCTTCTTCGGCTGTAATAAGTCCCTTTCCATTGGGTACCTACCTCTCTCCGCTTTATTGGGCATAGAGATCGGAAGGGGTTGACGCCCGGATAGATTCCCGTTGAACACAGAGGGGGATGATCACAGGCAATTAGGGAAGCAGCATTTACATTCACACACAAGCGCGCGCCGCCACCTCCTCGCCTACAAGCAGCGCTTGTTCTATGTCCGTGTTTCCACTGGGTGGGCGCCCTTTATTAGCAACAATTCCCGCGTGCGCAGCGTTTGCAGTGGCTGGCCCAGAGGGTTGGTTCTCCCCCTCTCCCAGTTCCTGCCGTGCTCTTGTGTGCTCCCGAGGCTGTACCTAGCCAGAAGGGGTGGGGGAGAGGGAGGGATGCACCAGCTCGTCGTGTTTTCTTCATTTTGTATAATAAAGGATTTGTCATTAGGTTTGCGTGTGGCATATGCCATTACCTTCTCCGTAAAACTAAAATTAGCAAAATGTCAGGACTGGAGAGATTGATTCACCCAAGATGCAATTATCATTTAAAAAGTGCTTGATTGAGGTGCTGCTGTTCGGTGATTTATTCTGCATACCATATACATAATTAAAGCAGCGTAGTGGAGTAATTTATCAATCTCGTTTAGACTAGAGGGGCAAGGGAAGGAGCTGCCGCCGCCGCCGCCGCCGCTCTATGTTTGTTTTATTAAAACGCTTTCGGGATCTGATCCCGCCCCCTTTTTGCAAGAGTGAAACTGATTATTTCTCCAGCTCGGGAGGAGAGTCATTCGTTTGGGATTGTGGGAGAGAGAGAGAAGGGAGGAAGGGGGAGAGAAGCAGAAAAGCGTATAGTTTTGAATCCTTTCCTTTGCCTCTTTCTTCCCTCCTCCGCGATGTTACAAAGGCTGTAAGCTGCTCTCTTTTTTCCCATTTGCCTTCTGTCACTTCCTTCCTGGACGCTTTCAGGACGAGTCCGGTTACTTTTAATCCAGCCAGCAGCACAGCTACTTTCTCCTCCTCCACGCTGTGCACACACACACATACAGCCACACACACACACGCGCACACACACACACCAGACATCTTCTGGCTGCTATTGGATTGACTTTGAGGCTTGTATGTGGTTCAAGGAGGCTGCATGTTGAACCAGGTGGTGAACACTTAAAAGGCTGGAAGAAGTAAAGGGTTTTTCTTTTGTTTTTTGTTTTTTTCCTAAGAAAGGAAAATATCTCAAGGACTTGTCTGCTCATCTAAATGTTTCTAATGTAAGTACATACGAAAATCAGAATGGAAATAAAATAGAGTGGGGATTGTGTATGAGTCACCTATACATATCCTATGGCATTTTGAAGACTGTATCAGTCTGTGTATGTCTGCAGGGATTGAGGTTAGTGATATACTTTTTAAATGTGTGATTCCACTATCAATTGCCTTAAAGTAACTTTTTAGTCAAGCAACTTAGGTAAATCACCAGCTTCTCAAAATACTCCAGCATGTCCCCATCAGTCTCTTGAATGTTTAAAGTTTTATGAAGTTAGGTGGTGTCATTACTGGGCTTGATATCATGAAGCGTGTGCCATTTGTTTGGTTTTAATATTTTACCAAATGCTATGACCTTGTAGTACTTGCCCTCTGATTTATCAAACAGTTCACTGAAGAAACAGTGTTGCATGGGAGTAAAAAAGCCTCTTAAACGTCATATGCCTCTGCTCTTTTCACTTCTTGCATTTAATGTTAGCATGACTATAAATGTATAGCTTTTTGCATCTCCATTTTTCACACTTCAGTTTCAGATGGAGAGGCAGCTTTCATTATGGCATATGGTATATATACTTCTGTTAGAATGCAAATTTTGCTATTTTTCTAATACCTGTACTCATCTTTGTATTTTTAGTGGTAAGAGTGAATAAGGCTAGGTCTTTATAAAACTGGCTATTTTTTACTTTTGATTAAAGTTGCTGAAGGTCTCAGATAAAGTTTGGTGTAAAGAGGGCATTTAGAGAGACTGCTTGTGCACTAGAGAATACTTGTGTTTTCTAGATAATTTAGTATGGCTTTCTGTCATCTTGAAACACCAAACAAGAATTAAAATGTATTACTAATTGTTGTATTCCAAAAGTGCATGAAAAGGCTAAAAAACAGAGGGCAAAGCAAAACTTCATGTCTGAATAATTTCTGTCACTTCAGGGAACTGTGATTATATGTTTTTAAAGAAAGTTTTTATTTTCCTTGGTTGTATTATGATTAGAAAGTACTGGTCTTTTAAAAGAAAATATCTTAATATATATCATAATATTAAGATGTAAGATTTAAGTAAAGAAAGGCACTTTGCCAATATTTTATTAGTGGACTGTGGAGAATTTGCTAGACACAAAATGCACTTTCCTAGCACATATCTGATGAAAAATTTAATGACAATTACTCTAAATCATATTCAAATTTCAAATATTTATTTTAAAGGGAATATAAAGGTGGCCAATGGACCAATTATGTGAGACAAAAAGTGTGACTAGCTTTCTTTTTACTGGCACTTTGCAAGGTATTGTGGTTGCAGAGGAAAGATGTTCATATGGAGTATAATAATGCTAATCCCTAAAGGCTTGGCATGGCATGGAAATGTAACCACCTGTGAACCATCTTGAACCGTTTGCATTATTGGCTGATTTCTGGTTCTAACACTCATGCAGTTGGCCACATTGGAAATTTGTCATTTTCTAAATTATTATTGTTCGAAGATGCTTAGAACATCGTGCTGAGACAAAAACCAACCAACCGTCCAGAAATCTTAAAATATTTCTTTTTTTTAGTCATTTTATTTAAATAAATGTATAACTATGACAGCATATGGGCTTTTTCCTCTGTACTTTGATGAAATATGTAATTTGTATTGAATCACTTATTAAAGACTCTGTAAGACTTGACTGAGTAAGAACTTCAGGGTTGGGCCCTACATCCAGAGTGGTTGTATTTCTGCAGTATATGTTATTTGGCTTTAAAACTGTGCCATATAGATTTTTTTTTCCTCTTATCTTACAAGGACAGTATCTGAAGAACAAATCTAAGGCCTGGTAATGAAATCTTCATTCATGCAAGTAGTCCTGAAACAAGTCCCACGGATGAGATTAAGACTACTTGTGTATAGACACCTCATGTGAATAACAGTTTTCAGGAACAGGCCAACAGACAGAAGATCCTAAATCAGATGACTATCTGGCAGTTGTAAGGTGTGAAAGAGCGGAGTGTCACGTTAAATTTTCTTATAAAAGAATACACTTGTAACATACTAAATATCCCATGTTCCAGAAGTTTTTCCTCCTTAAGTTTAAACATGCCTTTCAGTGTTGATGCTGCAATAAATGCTGGACAGTATGTAAGTTAAAATCTTTCAAAAGGATGTGTCTGGACTGGCAATTTAGGAGTGATCAGATACACACTTTCTACTTTTAAGCTTCTTTCAATTTCAGGGTACACACAGCAAAGAGAGAAAGAGAGAGAGACATGATCACATAAATAGTTTTATCCTGTGAGTTTAAGACCCTTAATGCCTTATGGACAGACAGAAATTAGCCTTTCCAGAGTTTTCCCAAAAGTTCATTTTTAATTTTTTTTTAATTGTGAATGGTTTTAACTACTTTGTGTATCTGTGTAGTAGGCATATAGTTGAATAATGATGTGAAACTTAACAGTTGCATAGAAGTTGCAAATTAAATATTTTTCACATTTAAGTTTTTCTTTCTTTTACTTTTTTGTAACAAGTTACAATTTCAGCCGATCCGTAAAGTAGTACAGTGCATCCGTAACAGTATTTCTGTATCTTGTTGAGCAAAAAGTTGAATGCTTGGATGCATAAAAGAATGTTTTATGGTTCTCAACTTAGTTTTCACCTGTTGGTCCAAGCTTCTAAATTAATTTTAATTTTCCATGTATTGAAAAAAGATGGTTGGGTTTTATCTTAAGTACACTGATTTTGGAACATAGCATATATAAGATACTCCATCTCCAAATAGAAGTTTTATTATATTACTAATGCAACATTCTGGATTATAGTTTGTGTGTCTATTTCTGTAATGCACTTCAGGCTTCTTTAATCCTGAAGTATAATATAAGAGACATTTTTACATGTATATTTTAGTCTGTTTGGTGACTGAGAGACAAACCTCTAAAATTAAAAACAGGTTTATTTGTAATTTCATAGGTAGAAACCTTTAGCACCAAGATTAACAATTTCAGGGTGGTCTGTGAAAGGGTTAACAACATACCTTTGTACTTTATTTCAAAAATAAAACGTGCATAGAAGACCTCTGGTCAGTATGCACTATTAAAGTTGTAAGTGAAAATTGAACTATTTTAAATACACTTTTTTCATTTTTATGAATAACGTAATTGCCTGGCTGCTCTGAAGGGATTCAAGCTAATTTTCTGAGACCTGATGGTCAATATGTTACATGTGGACAGGTGATTGAAAGCTAGTGTCTAGTACTGTACCTTAATCTCACAGTCGCATTGACTGCAGTGCAGTAGAGCTTGGCTGTTCACTGGGATCTGTCATCTTTAGGAAATCAGACCGGCTTGTAGAGGTGGTTCACAAAACCAACAGTGATAACAAAGTCTTATGTGCCTTACAAAAGAAGGATTAGGCAGTTCACATGTCATTTTGATCAGGCAGAGATAAAAGCTTAATGCTGCAGCCTGGCAAGGCACATGTCAATTTAAATTGATTATTATATACAGATACCATAACCCTGTTGCCTAGTCGTTGTTAAATAAAATTCAAAGCACAGAAAATTCAATTTGAAAATGATTGGTTTTATATGACATGTTGAAAAAATGATCCGCAAAGGGTATTGTTGCTTGACTTTCAAAAAAATCACTGTTTATTCAACACTTGTTGAAAATAGACTTTAGACTATGTGAGTGTTTTGGAGGCTTTTTAAAAAAAACAAATTGGGTAGATCATACTTGAAACTACCTGAGACTATACTAAATTCACAGCACTTATCCTGCTAAGAACGTATGTAAAAAAGCATCCTCAGTTTACAGTTTAGCAGAAGTGTGGCACTAAGCATCAAGTAAATTATCTTACTTCCAGGAATATTCCATTCTATTTTAAAATATAATATAGTACCCAGCCGTATTTTGTGTTATGTCTGTATGTTTTAAGACACAGTAAGTTTTAAAAATTAATTGGCAAATCAATTATGAGTCTCTTTTCTTTTACTTCAGTCCAGTTTGGCAATATAATATAAAGTGTTGGCCATTTTTTCAGGGAATAAAGTCATGATATATACAATACTAACATTATGAAGGATCAAACTTTAATAGATGACTTGTTCTGGTAATTTTTGACTTTTTTTTTTCTAAACTGAACTCCTTTTTTTACCCAACTGATGCCTCCTAGTGTTTCATATAATGAAACACTAATGAGTCACCCATAAACGTAAACATTGCATTTTCATTGCCTGCATCTGATGTGATACATACTTTTTCATTGCCTACCTCTGATGTGATCCATAAGATTAATATTTATGTGTTTAATTTTGTGTGTTATTAAAATCAGATAGGAAATTCCTGTAAATTAGATGTTTCATCTCAATAGATGTTATGTATACCTTTACAATTTCTCTTTTACACTGCATAACTATATGGAAAGTTTGTATGCCAGATAGAGAGCATTATCGGTCTCTTTTACTTCCTATGCACATTATATTAACTTTTGAAAGTATTATAGGGCTCATATGGGGTTTTAAATAGCTGCTGTTAGGTTACTATTTCCATTTAAGCCTTGAAAATATAGCTGTAAAAGAGTTTGAAATATCCTGGAGTGCCTCACGGCCAAATACAATTTAAAAAGAGAAAGAGTGTTGTGAGACGGGCCATCTCACTTAAGAGCCTTATGCAGCAAAAAATAATATATTAAGTTTTGTCACTTTCTGTGGTTATTTCTGTGTATTTTATATCTAAATAAGTCAGAGAACAGTATTAATCTAATATTTAAATTTTGCAGCATCCACAGCACACCGACTTCAATGAAAGCTGCAGGTGACCAGCACTTTTGAAAAACATGTGGTTTATGTGTGAAAGAATAGAATGTATAGTCATGAAGACTGACATACACCTGTAGACTTCCACACGTCTGATATAGCTATAGCATGACTCACCACTATTTGAGCAAAAAATGTGATTCTATTACATTAATACCATGTGAACAGTAAAGGATTTTTGGAGGTGGGGGTATAATTTAAAAAAAGTTATATAGAACTAGGCTTTTGCTCCAGCAAATTACTGTGATGAAGTAGGATTTATGGATTACACCGGTGCTTTTGAATTGTCAGGTGAAACTTTACAAAGATGAAAAAGAAAATAGGACTTGCAGCAATTTAACAAATTTTAATATCACACTATTTTCAGTAAGGTAAGAGAATAGCATAAATGTGTCATCAGAAATATAGCATGTTATTCTTATGCTTTAAGGAAAAATACTGTATTTCATAATTTGGCTTACCATGTAAATTACAAAGAGGGATAAAGAGGCAGACTCCTTACAAAAATCTGAATTTTGCCAGTTAGAAATCCTGATTAAAGTTAGTGTCTCTCCTACTAACATAAGCTGGGAGTTTGGCTTGAGGTTAAGTGCAGCATCTAGTCTTTAGGTTGCGTTCAATCACATATATGCCACATTTATGCATGATTTAAACTAGGGCTCAACAGTGCTGGGCTCTGCCATTTCTTTAAGCCACTTGTGATCTGACACTATCCCAGATCTTTAAACTTATTTATGAATCTTGGACATACTTCAAAGTATGAGAGAGTGTTCACCCCTGAACCAGGAAAACAAGTTTCAAAAATGATGGAACTCTCCCACAAGAACTAGTTACACTGCTTCTTCCCTTGAAATGAGAAAGTAAATTCAAAAGGCTGAAGTGAAGGGAAGCATAGAGTGGAATTTTTTAGGGCAGCCCAAGAGAGGGAAGTGTAGGTCTAGGAGTGTTCGGATGAAATTAAGCTAAACTGAGCATCAGTAAATGTTCCTTACTGTGAAACATATTTTGGTTGTAGAATAATATCCTCAGGGAAATGGTAGAACTCCTGTCATCTGAGTTTTTTAAAACCATATTGGATAAAGTATTTGAGACTTTTTAAGACGATGCTGTAGCAAACAGCTCTGTAATGGCAGGGGTATGGACTTAATGAGCCTAAGGGGCTGGATCTTTGGCCATTTGTAAGGTCTCCTTGTGTCACATAGGGTACTTGAAGCTGTGGTAGGGATCAGCAAGTTGGCTATGGGGGCATAACAGCACTGGGGCTAGAGCAGGAAGAGCTTTGGACATCCTGACCATTCTACATATGGAAATACATACACACACACCTAGCTCATAGGGCTGGAAGTGACCTTGAGAGGTCATTGAGTCTGTTCCCCTGCCCTCTTAGCAGAACCAAGCACCATTCTTGACTTTCTTTTAAAAATCTATTTGCCCCAGACCGCTAAATGGATGCCATAAGGCTTAAACTCCCAACCTTGAGTTTAGGATGCCAATGTGCAAACCACAGAGCTATACTCCTTGGGTGGTACTTGCTGTCCGCTAGCTGAAGTTGAAGAAACACTGAGGCAGCCTCCAGCATCAGGGGTTGCATTATCTTGGTGAAATAAAGTCCCACTGTGCGCCTTATTTCTGGGTGCATCTTGAATTGCTTGAGTAAAACTGAAGATCTAGGATAATAAGTGCTTTTCAAATTTCTTTGACTACATGATTTAAAAAGCAAAGTTAACTATAGGCATGATTATTAAAATATATGCTCTTCCTGGAATCCAGCCATGTTTATCATATATCTCTAATTCCATGATCCACAGATGTACAGTTAGGCAAACCCAATTAGAGATAACAGTATTTGTGTTGTTTCCATAAACATAGGAAGGATATATGTCATGAGTAGAACCAACAAATAGGTTAAACTGCAGTATTTGCTTTTAAGCAGTCAATCAATACCAGTTAACAAATTCTGTACAAAGGACATGTGGAGGATTGTGAAATTGCCTGGAAATGCATCTACAGAGCAAACTTAACGCAGTGCATTGTATATGGGAAACATTACTTTATAATGGGAGAAAAAAGCAAATACTGAGGAAGCTTTATTGATTTTAATTACTAATAAAGTATATCATTTAAATAACAAATTGTAATAACATAAAATAATAGTGTAGTAGTCTAACCTAAATAACATTAAGAAATTGTAAAGATCAGCTCAAACTGATCGTCTCCAGCGTAAAAAAAATAAGCTTCAGGGGGGCATTTTTCACTCAGGAGTCTTTAAAAAATTAATAAAGCCTAGTATGTGCTGAAAGGATGAAGTGGGAGATGTGGCTGGTTCACACCTTCACAAGTCTGCTACAGTTCCATCTCTGGTATATTACACATCCCATATCATATTCAAGTAAGAGTGAAATATGTGGAGCAGGGAGGATTCCCATGAATCTAAAGGCTGGCATGTGATCTGGGTCAACGTATGGAACAATATGCAGAGGCACTGTTGTGCCTCACAGCCATTAGCCATTAAGTAAAGCTTTGTCCCACCAGAAAAAGGACCTTGTCCTTGTTCTTACCAGAATAAAATTTCCACTGATGTCCACAGGATTTGGCCTGCCATTAATAGTCAATAATCATGTAGAATGAGTAGAGCAAGATTTTGAGCAGTATCTTAAGCCATAGTGATTTAAAAGAAATTTTATAGATAAGAACTAATCTTTGAAGCAGTTCTTGATGAGCTCCTGTGTTACCTACAGACTATTCTGAGAGAGATGTCTGGTTTTTCTCCTTTTTTGCTTGTTCTTATATGTACGATGCAGATGGTAACTTGATATGAATTATGCCGATGGGTTTGCCTCTCCACTGTACAAACTAAAAAGGAGGTTTATTGCCCCTATGCAGCATCTGAAATAAGTGGTAAATTGCACATGTACTCAAGCCTCTATACAACACATTTTATATGCTGGAATACAGGCCAGAGAATGCATCCTTGCACTAGCATGTAAGACATAGAGCCTTATCCAAAATACACATGTATAAATTTCAGAGATCAGAAATATAACTCTTACTGTTTATGAGGTACTACAGAGTTTTAGACTCATTTAAAAATAAATAGAAGGAACCAGAATTTCATTAAATTACTTCAGAGTAAACATTTTAAAAATTCTGTAACCTGGGGCTGTTGGATCACAGGTAGTATTACTAAATGCAGTGCAGTACTAGGAATTGGAACTAATTTAAAATTATAGTTTTAAAGAAAATTCATTGATTAGAAAGTAAGATTGAAGAGTTTTTCAAAAGAAAGTATGATTGGTTGACTCCCTAATTTAAACAGAGCTGCTTTGTGATTTTCTATATATATAGTGAAACTGTAAGGCTAGGTCCTTAGTAGGTGAAAATTTGCATAACCTCACTAAGATGACAGTGCAGCTGAGGATCTGGGCTCAAGTTTTTGGTCCCGATTTTAACAACGATGATGTGAAGTATGGCATCAGAAGAATAAACCTCTGTAATTTTTGTCTCTTTTGTGAATATCTTGATGTATTTTTGTGCTTTTGAGTACTCGGGTATTGACACAGCAAAATGAGAGTTTTGTCCTGTCGGCCCATCCAGCTATAGTGCTGGATACCTCATCATAGATACAATTTTCTACTTCCAATGGTTATTTCAGCATGGAGCGCCGGTATTAAACGCTTTGGTGATTAGTGGCATCATGCATTCTCCACTCTTGCTTACTTGCTGATATCTTTCTGGAAGTTTACTTTTTTAAAACATGCCTTTAGGGAAAGGATATTATAACAACGTGTTATCCCTAAGATAGATAAGAGAGATGGAAGCAAATTTATTATTTTCGATTGGCATTTTTAATGCCTGTGATTTTATGTTCTACTCTGTACCTGTGGGAAAGAACATCGCTGATACCACCTCACTGGACACTCAAAGTGCGTTCCTTATTTAGCTTATTCTATTCAATAACTATGTAAAGTGATACATGATGCGGCAGTTAAGTGCAATAAAGGAAATATTCTCTTGTCTGCTTCAGGAGAACAGCATTTTTCATGTAGCTGTCCTCTTCCTGAGAAATGCCATCCATCGTATTTGAAACAAATGGTGATTTTATGATTCTGACTTTTCCTGCAAGCCACCATATTCAGTTCTGTAAAGAATTAACGCTCTGTTCTACCACATTTTTAACACAGACTGTTCACTGAGGACTAAGGTGGGATCAACAGTGAGCCCATTCAAGTCTATGGCTGCTTCTACAAGTGCCACCTGCCATCGGAGGGGGCCTGGTAATGAGGCAATTCGAAGCAGGCTTATGAGATGCTAACGTGCATTTTCAGCACCTTCAAAACAAAAAGCAGTCAAGTAGCACTTTAAAGACTAGCAAAATAGTTTATTAGGTGAGTTTTCGTGGGACAGACCCACTTCTTCTTCAAGTGGGTCTGTCCCACGAAAGCTCACCTAATAACCTATTTTGCTAGTCTTTAAAGTGCTACTTGACTGCTTTTTGTTTTGATAGTGTATAGACTAGCACGGCTTCCTCTCTGTTACTTTTCAGCACCTTGTTAGCATAATGGCAGCCATGCAAATTTCAAAGTGCAGACTTTGAATTGTAGATTGATAGTGTAGATGCGTGCAGCTTCAAAATAAGCGTCTCACTTTGACATTCCGTTACTCCCACAGAACTAAATCGGAGTAAGGGAATGTCGAAGTTGGGTGCTTATTTCAAAGCTGCCCCCATCTACACTGTCAATCTGCAATTTGAAGTGTGCACTTTGAAATTTATGTGGCCACCATTATGTTAATGAGGTGCTGAATATGCACATTAGCACCTCATTAGTCTGCTTCGAATTGCCTTATTACCGTGCCACCTCTGACAGGAGGTGGCATGTGTAGAAGCAGCCTATGACTATCATAGATAGGGCCTGAAATAATACTGTTTCAGGTTGTTGAGGAACAGTAATTGTGTGGACGTGGTCTGAGAAAGTGTTTTCCCTCTCCCTTCCTGCTGACTGAAAGCCATATGTGCCTTTGGTCATCACCTCTCCTTTGCTGGATCAGAAGATTGGGCTGTAATGATGCTGTATCCTAAAAAGTGAAATGTCATATTTCAAAAAGGATGCTTTAAACTTAGACATACTTCTTCTAACTAAGCAGGAGTTTGTGAATATCTCTCTACTGGCACATTTGCAAAGCAATGATCTGTGGCTTTCTGTTTTCCTGCTTAGGTCTAGACCTGAATCTTTGGTGCATGATACAGTTAAATTAATAGCTGTTAACGTGCACATACCCAGAGCTGCACATATTTTGAGCTATGTATCAGTGCAAACTAGATAACTGAGATTAGAGGCTGGCTCTTCCACTGAAAATGTGAACCAACATGTATTAATCTCAGATCTGAAACACAAGGCTTATTTAACATTTTGTTCTTTTTTTAAGTAA